>NC_089236.1:8510592-8810592 GCF_963924675.1 Phocoena phocoena | reverse complement strand
AGAGGAACTGTGTGACTATTTCCACTATCAGAAACAACTGCACTACTCTGCACATACCCAGATACAGTATTAACTGACTGTGAATCAAGTTCATGAGGTCTGCTTTCTTTCTTCTGATTTTCTAATGATACAGTATTTACAATTTCAACACAGGCTAAGCTAGTAGGATAATGTTCTTCAATATCTTTGAAGAGCATTTTACTTTTCTTAATGTTGTGTTCAGAGAGCTTTATTTCTTTATTAGAAGCTGTTCTGAAGCCACTTCCAAAATTGTGACTTGAAATCGAATCTGAGAGTCCTGCCCATTCGTCCATGCAATCATTATTTCTGTTTGATTTCATATCTATATCCAACGAGACATCTGACTTTGAATCTTGACCTAGAGTCATTTTTGGTGGTTGCTTTACATTATTTCTATTCTTCTCTGCAAGATCACAGACTACATCTGATGAACCAAAATCTTTTGTAATCGACACTTTGGCTGCTTGTCCGTCATCTATGTCTGTACATGCTACTATGGCAGAGTTCTTGGGAACAGGTTCTCTTAAACAACTGAGGTCTGCCTCATGAACTTCCTTAATGTTTCCTAAAACAGGAATATTCCTTTCAGTAGTTGTTTGAAAGACAAAACTATTCTCTTTGTCTGGGAAAAGTTCTTCAGAGTTTGGAGGGACAGTTATTTTTGAAATTAAAGTAGTTTCTTCTTGGTCTTTTTGGATTACTGTGAGATTTGTATTTTGGTTGAATTGTACCTTCATAGAAGGTGATGCTTCTGTTATGTATTTTTCAGGTGACAACAGCTCAGCTTTTTTAGAATTTTCATTTACAACACATGTTTCTTGATTCTTTTCCATGGAAATACTTTTGGTTAATTCAAAACCAGCTTCACAATTCTCAGATTTTATTTTCTCTGACATTTTATATGATTCTTTTCCTCTAGAAATCACAACTGGATTTGACAGAAGATCCTTGGAGCTAGGAGTTAAAATGGTGGTATTATCATGGCCATGTAAAAAGCTTTCCTGGGATTGGAAGAGAATATCATTACATTCCTCTGAATGTGGCAATGCAGGGTGAAATACTGCAGGCAATACTTTTTCCTTTATATCTGAAACTCTCTGGCTTTTTGGATCATCTTCACAGTGCTTTTCCTGCAAGCATGACACATAACCAGTTTCTGTGGTTATAAATGACTGCAGTTTTTCCTTATTAATTTTTGCTTCTTTATAATCAAGATCCTGAGATATTGTTTTATTATTATTAGAACTGCTTTCATTATTAGAACATTTTCTCATAATTGTCCCAAAAGAGCTGGTTACAGACAAAGCCAGTTCTTCAGAATCATTCTGTAAACAGTTTTTTTTAACAGAAGAATGCAATAAACCTAAGCATAAAGACACAAAGTGACAAGATGAAATTGCAGTTCCATCAATCACATTCACTAAATATTTTCCACTAAGTTAAAAAGGTAGTGTCTAAAACAAGAATTACATGAAAAGCAAGAAGTGAATGTCAGGTTTAAAAGAATTCCAAATATTCTCTATTTTGAATTTATTACATTTCCCAACTAAAGATATATAGGACCTAGGTTTTAATAGTATTTATCAACTCAATTAAAATTAGTAAGTAGTTCAAGAAAGCAGCTAGCTGCCATAAGTAAAACTCAAAGTAATTTTATTGGAAAATAAAATTAGAAAAAATTCTTTGCTAATATTGATGTAATAGGAGTTAGAAAAGCAAGGCAAAGAAAAGGAACTAGAAAACTAACCATTTCCTTTGGTTAATTCAGTCTTTCACATTGAAAAAAAAAAAAAAACAAACCCAAAATGAACTTTTTAAAAAAGGTTCTTCACATGAAAGGCCTGAAAGATTACCCAATGTCAGGCAAATGGGTTAAACTGCTCTGTTTCGTTAATTTTATTGACCCTCTGAATTTCCTACTAACAAGTCAAAATTGTTAATCTCATTTCATTTAATCACTAACCACTACTACATATTAGCTCTTTCATTGGTTTTATCTCTGGTATATACAGTATCAAACATTTTTCTCTGGAAATTAACCTAAATCTCAAAGTGTTCTCTACTCCAGTTCCACCAAACCTATTGTTCACTGAGATACTACCACCCACTCAAATCTTCACACAGGGAGATAAAATCACCTTTCTAACATACAATATAGTTACTGGTAAATAAACTGTTGCTCAAATGAGTTTCATTGTGCACATTCCTGACACCCAGAGATATAGTAATAACTCTAAGCAATCTCTAAATATTGAAAAAAACTATGTAATAACAACAAAAAAGTCACTATTCTATGACTGCCTTACATTAAACTTAGCTGGCAGTTAGCTTTTTTCTATTTTTTACATGCTTTAAAGAAAATACATATTAAATAGCACAACATATTTATAGAATTGTCCAACTTGCATATAATACTGAAAATTAAAGCAGGAATTAAGTAGCCAAGCTCTTGATGTTTATGAATCACATGCTCTGTCTCAAGAGTTATGATTATATATATACTGTGCAAATTAATCCAACAAGTTTGAATGAAATGATTCTGAACATTGGTAATCAAAGGCCTAAACAACAATGCCTGATACTGAATATAAAATACAGATTTAAAAAAAACCCCAAAACACTACAGAAGAAAAAACTGCAGAATGAAAGCAGAAAGTGTTTTTTAAAAAGGTTGAAGAAAGAGATTCACATATTCAAATAAAACTTGTCACCATCCATAAAACTAGACACACTATTCACACACACACACATACACACACACACACACACACACACAGAGGTACCTGAATCAACATTTGTAAATGTATGTGGTGTTTCCAAAGGCTTTGCTTCAAATTGGACTGAAGGGTTAGTTAGTTCTGATTCTTGGTCTTTCTGCATTTTCAGTCCTTGATAAGATGTTTCATCACATATAGCATAAATGAACTTTTTTGTTTTCTTTTTCAAACTGGATATCAAACCTGCGTTCTTCAAAGCTAC
Organism: Phocoena phocoena; assembly: GCF_963924675.1. Taxonomy (NCBI): domain Eukaryota; kingdom Metazoa; phylum Chordata; class Mammalia; order Artiodactyla; family Phocoenidae; genus Phocoena; species Phocoena phocoena. The sequence goes on along the minus strand of NC_089236.1, from coordinate 8,807,592 downwards.
AGAAGTATGTTTGGTAGTGGCTGGCCAGCTGCCATTATCAATTGAACTTGTATGTAAAAAATCCTCTTTCTGTGAGCAAACAGTTTGTACTTCCGATCCACTTTTAGAGGCTTCTGGTTCTTTTTTAAAGTTTGCATCAGTCATATTGCTTGAGAAATCTGCTCTGAAAGTCTTTTCAGGTGATTCTCTTATCCTGAATACAGACTTCTTGATACCCTGAAGTGGAGAAGCTATTAGAGAAGAATCAGATAGTGCTTGCTTTCCCACAACAGTGGAATCTTCACGAGACTCAAGACACTGCCCTTCATCTCTCTTTTTTACCACTGTTTCCTCATTTAATATCTTCACTGTTTTTGATATGCTTGAAATATGCAGCAAAGAATTTTCTAAAGTAATGAAGTTGGTACGTTCTTTCTCTGTACCTATGACGTCTTCTGAATTATTTTGGTCAGAAGAAGAAATATGCAGTAGGGATGTTTTCTCCATCTGGGTTCCATTTAGACCCGAGAGGGTTAGGTGAGACCATTCAGAGGCTGAAGATGGTACAATTTCCCTGGAGATTTTGTCAGTTCCATTCCCAGGGGGCTTCTGATTTATTACATTTGAATCTAATGGATCACTGTCATTTGGCTCCATTTCAGGTACAAACGAATGTTTATTTTCTGTCATTTGTATTTTAGCTTCTTCATATTCATCAGTTTTTGTTTCATTGAAAATATTTTTCCTAGTCTTGCCAGTTTTTATTTTTTGGAGATTTCTTGTTTTATATTTAGAAACACATACTGGAAAACTATCTTCTTCAGAGATATCTGCAACTGTTTCACATACTTCATCTTCTAGGACATATGGCATTGACTTTTCAAAATGGTCTTTGCAGCTATTTACTTTACCAAATGAATCCTCTAACATTTTCTCCAATCCTGTTAAAATATAAAGCAGAAGCATTATTAATAATGTTTTATAACACAACCGTATAATTTATACTATTCTCAAACTTTTTTCATAGAAATAGTATACACTGAATAACACATAATTTAGCATTTAAAGGGTTGTCCTGAGTGCTAGGTATTTTTTGGGTAGGGAGGCACCAACCTTGCCCTGTTCTTCTGGTCAAGACTGATTCCAGTATATTCAAAGCCTTTTATTCATACTCAATCCCTAATAACCTTTCTTTACCAGCTCTACACAACTGAAACTCACTCAATTTTACTATATATACACAATTTAATATTCTAAGATTTATCAAACTAGAAGTTCCAAATTTTGTGGCCCTACAACTGGCAATAAAGTCTCATTTTATACATACATACACACACACACAGATATACAATCCTATACATTTATACAGATATACACAAATACTAAGAATATGCAATATTCCAATGACCTCATTAGGTAACTTTAGGTATATCTGCAACCATACTTACTTTCTAATTAGAAAATAAGGTTTTCACATTTAGTTAATCATTAAGTCTTAATCTGCATCTCTGTGAGTTTTGAGTTATGGGTTTTCTTTTGTTTTTGTGTCACAACAGCATCTTTGAATAGTATTGTCCTAGTATGATGTTTAAACATTTTCATCTAAATCAAGTTAGTTTCTATTCTCAATACCTTCAGTAATCATGAAAGGAGAAGCAATGTGTTTTCTTTTCAAGAAAAGAGGAGCAATATTTCAATGATGTCAGTTGAAAACAGTAGTTCAATTAAACAGAAGGACTTACCATGAATTTTAGCGTCTGTTTGATTTTTGTTTTCACTGTCTGGCCCAGAAGGGATAAACGTAATATTTTTCTTCAGACTTTCATCGTGGTTAGAAGAATAGCTTTTCGAAATCTGCAAAAGTTATGTTTTTAAATCACTAGTATAAAAACTCTCACTATGCATATAGTATATTCAACTTATTCTTAAACAGAGAGACAGCAAAGTTTCATAGTAAGTCAAAGAAAATCACATATAGAAACAGGTTTAGAGACTTCCTCAAAGGCTTAGATAAATCATAAATTAGAGAATGAAAAATGCAAGATAAATAATTTTTCAAGGCATTCTGAAATTATATGCAATTGCAACAGCAAAATCAATTTGTCATATTTACTTACCGCAGTACTATCATTAGGAAACACAGCTGCAGACGCTTCTTCATCTCTGACTGTAAAAACAAAGTTCAATTTACCTATACTGCATCCTATGTCGTACATTAAAGTTCATGTAAAACTTATGTATCTTTTGGTCAGACATCAAAAGAAACATGCACTACTGGATTAAATGACACATTTGAAACAAAATTAATTGATCGAAGTATAGTAATTATAGAAAGGTCAATCAACACAGTGGGTAAGCTGTGCTCACAATTCCTTAGTACCACTGATAAAGTGGTAAGAAACTATGGTTTGCTGATCCTGACTTGTGTCCACAAGGTAATACTTGAAGATAATATGGTCCACAAAGGCTTGGAAAATCAGATGAAGCTGTGAGGTCATGACTTAAACGCAAAAGCTTGCAGACTTTAGTATTTTTTTAGATAACAATATAGTTGAAAGGCATATCATACGTTAAACACTTCTAACTTTTCAACATGCTTTTACCTATATTATTTCATCTCAGCAAGAAAAGAAGAAAATTAAATGCCCAGCTAAAGAGGAATCAACATGGAATGTATTTTTCCTAGAATAAAAAAAAAATCCTGGTTTGTGTATAAATTGATTCCTCTAAAATATCATTTAATGCACTTGAGATTTATTTCAATCTACACTAAACAGAATAAAATTATTCTGAACTACCAACACACCTATCAAAAACAGTATTATCTAATCTGATTACTATCTAATCATCTTTTCATATTTTTCTTTGGACAGAAGCATTACAGATGATAATTTATCAACATCATCTTATATAATACATATTTGCTAGTATTACCTATGAGCACAGTAGAACTTAGTGTTGGTGGTGTGGCCAAAGAACTTGACCAAGACATATCAGGATCCACCTCGGCTCCTAAACTTTCGGAAATACGTTTTGGTGTCTGACCCTGAAAATAAAGAAAATAGTTTATTTCACAGAAGTGCACTGATGATTAAGAATATTTTTTCATTCACTTATTTTTTTCATTTTTCATTTACTGAATGCCTATGTGAATCAATCTCAAGTACAGACCTGTAAATCTGAGGGCAAACTTATGACACTGCTGTCAAATTCTCAATTACTACATAGTAAAAATAAACTAGGCAGAATATTTACCTTCATGAGCTTTGGTGTATGAAATAAACTTCCACATATCACTGGGGATAAAACAAGGGACAAAATTACTAAGCTTTATTTTTATTAAAATTTAGAGTATTTGAAAAATAAAAAGCCTTGTTTTTAATCATACCTGACTTTTCTCTTTGTGGTGTTACATGTGTACATCGTAGAATAACAGGACTAAAACAAAACAAAACAAAACAAATCCCTCAGATTATTTCAAAAGAGAACAAAAATAGCAAAAAGAAACAAAATACTAATCTTATTAAAAAAAGGACTCTCAGTCATATCAATTATTAGAATTATACTAGTTTGTAATATTTTTAGATTACTTTTTAAAAAGTAAATATCTCATGAAGAATTAAGTAACCACTAACTTATGTTTAAAATCCCCATTGAAAGTAATGTATAAAGTACTCACAAATTTTAGATGTTAGGAATTGTATATTTTGAATTTAAAAATTACATAAAGTGACTCTATAACAGCATCATATTCTCTCCAAAGATTCAAAGTACATAAATTATTTTAAACAGGATATTTCAAAGGCATTGCTTTTCATCAATAATATTTTTGTTACTTAAAAATTCCATGGATACACAGGAAAATAGTGAATTCAATGTTATAAGAAAAACAAAGTAAATGTTTCTAATGTAAAAATTATTGTATTGAAGGACTCAATCTAAAAGGAAATTATTTTAAAATAGAAGATCCTCTACCAGGCTCTACAGCAAAATATTACCATGAAAATTAGATGCATCTGTATATAACAAACATCACAAGTAGGAAAACGTTTCATTTAAATATTTTAATATAATGATTTCATCATACCTTTCACTAAGAGAAGAATTTGGAGGTGGGCTGGTAACATCATTTACTTGATTCATTTTCACCTTCGTCGTGCAACAACTTTTATGTTTACCACTAGCAATGTCCTTTCCTGAAACAGTGCAATAATTCAGTGAGGATGTGTATGTTCTAGATTGTGAATTTTTATTCTCTGGAAGTATTTAAAAACAGAAAGCCTCATCTACATTGGGAAGGAGAATACATGGGGAATTCAGTCTGAACTGGTTTCTCAGTTTGCTCACTCCTCTCAAAAAGGGATGTCTCAAAGGATATCTGCCCCCATTCAACAACCATGTGACGCATACAACAAGCCCAAGACAGTTTGAGTAATACAATTCAAGACAGAGCTTTAACCACAAGGAGTTCATAGTATAGTAGGGAAAACTGTTTGAAATGTACACAAGTGGAATACAAAATAAATGTGGCATGACTTGTCATTAAGTTACACACAGTACTATGGTATCTTGACAGGTGAGAGTAAAGGAAAAGACATTTACTGAAAACATACCAAAGTACAAAACCTGACCATATGACTCTTCTGCTGAAAACCTCTCAAGATCTTGTTTTCAAGATTGAGTTCAAACTCCAAAACAAAACTCCCTAGTAACAAGGCCTTTCACAATCTGATTTAATTTTTGCAATGACATTCTTTCACAACCTAATTTTAGCCATGTCCATCCACGTGCATATTCTGCAAGGATGTTCTCTTTCACTCTAGGCCTTTGTACAAACTGTTTCTTTCTACCTCTTTTTATTTCTCTTGACCTAGATTCTCTTTCAGGTTTCCATTTTGAAAGTTCCTCCTCCAGAAATCTTTACTGGTCCCTAAGGTGAGACTGACTGCCCCTCTGATGTGTTCCCTACAGAGTAGTTTATCATACACTGTTCCTGTTTCCCCTATTAGACTGTGTGCTCCTTGAAGTAGAGGACTTGTTTTATTTATCACTGTATCCTTAGAAACTACAATAATGCCTGATACATTATAGACACTCCACAAATACTGGCTGAATGAATTAGCAATGATAAGAAAAGTGGGTTGTAGACAGTGACACATAATACTTGTGTCTGTTCTTACTGAACACATCTACTTTCTAAGACAATAATGTTTCTAAAGCTATATGTGGCTCTATCAAATGCAATTTATAGTTTTTCAATATTCCTATTTTCTGTATCACAAATTTGGTACTTGAGGCGCTTACTATTACTCTTAAAAATTGCTTTTGAAAGTAACTGCTTTATTGCAAGAAACTAACACAACACTGTAAAGCAACTATACTCAATAAAAATTAATAATAAAAAATAAAAATAATCGCTTTAATTGTTCCTATAATCTCTAACTTAGAGAAGCTTTGGGGAAAATAAGCTGCATTAGTGTTACTGAAACAAAGCAAAGACCAAGCTGAAAACTATTTGTAGCAGCCTACTCAAACACTTTGTCATATTCTCCTTTCTCAAGAAACAGGCAATACACATAAGCCAAATGTACGTGTAAATTGCAAACCCTTCTTCAACAAGATATCCAATCTCCTTCTCTAAGAGACTTTTAGTTAAAGATACTGAAAAGTAACTAAACCTATTTTGAAATTTCACCTTTTCCCCTTTCTTTGTTTTAAGAAAGATTAAGGATCTTTCTTAAAACAAAGATCCTAATCAGAACAAACAAAAACATGGACTTAAAATAGAAGGCAAACAATGAGATACCACTACACACCTGTTAGAATGGTGTATTTAGATTAGAACCTAAAATACAGACAACACCAAATGCTGATGAGGATGTGGAGCGAGAGAAGCTCTCATTCACCGAGGATGGGAATGCAAAATGGTGTGGCCACTTTGGAGGACAGTTTGCAGTTCTTACAAAACTAAACATACTTCTAGGATGAGATCCAGCAATTGTACTCCTAGCTGTTTACCCAAATGAATTGAAAACTCAGGTCCACACAAAATCCTGCACATGAATGTTTATAGCAGCTTTATTCATCATTGCTGAAACTTGGAAGCAACCAAGGTGTCCTTCAATAGGTAAATGGATAAACAAACTGGTACATCCACATAAAAGAGCATTATTCAGTGATAAAAAGAAATGAGCTATCAAGCCATGAAAAGACATGGAGGAACCTTACACTGCTAAGTGAAGGAAGCAACTATATGACATTCTGGAAAAGACAAAACTATAGACAGTAAAAAGATCAGTGGTTGCCAGGGGTTTTGGGGGAAGGAAGGAAGGGTGAATAGGTGGAGCACAGGGGATTTTCAGGGCAGTGAAACTATTCTGTATGATGCTGTAATGGTGGGTACATGACATTGCACGTTTGCCAAAATCCACAGAACTGTACAAAGAATGAACCCTAGTGTAAACACAGGACTTTAGTTAATAATGAAGTATTGATATTGGCTCAGCAATAAAAAGAAGTGCAAAAGAATAGAAACTGTAAGAAATGAAAAGTAAATAAATAAATGAACCAGGCAAAATGAAGTTCATACCCCAATAAGTATTTCCCAAATAACTTGAGGATCTCATAAATAAGACGAACGATGGTTAAGATAAACTCATGGAATCTTATGCAAGAGGAAAGACTGCTGAGAAGAAACCGCACACTGCCTCATGGAATTTAATGGATAATTTAAAAATAATATATTAGATGTTAGAACTGAACTAAGTACGTTTAAAAACAGTTTAAGTCCTAATCTTACATTTCAATACTCAATTTAAAGTAAACTTAAAAGCAAAAGGTCTCAAGTCAACAGAATTATTTATGCAACCTTAAAAAAGTTAACTTCTCTGCCATGAGTCCACAGTGACCTTATTAATTCATTCCTATCCTTCCTTGGTTATAGAAAGACCAATCCCAGCAGGTTACAATTAGACAATAAACCACCAACTCTAGGTATGTCTTTCAAGATTCAGTAGATTCAGTATAAACTGGTTTACAGAGCTTTTCCTGACCAACTAAGACAGATGGCTGTTACCTTTACTATATCTATAACATCGTACTTTATACATGCTCCTATTATAACATATACCAACCAGTATATTTATATATTTTCTCCCCTACATGACTGAGTTCCAGAGGTCAAAAGCCATCTTATTCATGTTTGTATCCTTAATGCCAAGCAAGCTGCCAGGCAAAAAGCAAGCATGGAATATTTGTTGAATGGATGATTCCCTTTTCTGTGTCCTCTTCTACATTTCATTTGTTAAATATTCCCTAAGGTTCTATCCTAGGCCTCATCATAATCAATTTTCTCACCATATCTGATGACTTCCTCACTTTCCAAACAGATAGTTGATTCCTATAGCTTTCTCTCCCACCTGTATTCTTTCTTTAGTTTCAGTCTTGTATTCCCAAAAGCTCTCAGGACATCTCCACCTTCACATCCCAATACTTTCTCAAACTGCAATCCAAACCTCAACCTACTTTTTTTCATCCTTTCAAACCTTTTCCCTCTCAAACCTGCTTTTCCCCCAGTGCTTACAATTTCTACGAATGCCACCACTACATTCTTAGTTGTGCCCTATACCTGTGATTTGATCCTTTCTTTTGAATTTTCCATATCTAGGCTATTGCAGGGTCCTGTAGTTTCTGCCTCCTATATCCACTTTCACTACCATTACTCTAATTCAGGTACCTGCTCCCATCACCTGGACCACTATGTGTCTCCTAATTGATCTCCCTGCCTGCAGTCTTCTCTTCCTATAAGAATCACCCAATTAGTTTAAAATGTACATTCATGACCACCATTCCCAGAGATTCTAATTTAATAGATTCAGAAAAGTGCCTGGAATCTTCCTTTTCAATCAGCACTTCAGGAGAGTCTAATGGTCCATGCCTCATGTTTTGAAAAACACATCTCCAAAGACTGCTGCCAGATTTTTAGGCTTTCTAAGCAAAATAAATATTAATTTATCCTAAAAATACTTACTGAATACTCACTACGTATGCCATTAGGTATCTAATAATGTTTAAGAAAATCTTTGCTCATTACCTACATCCCCTTTTATATGTGCATTTTCTAATACCATGAGTTTCCTATTTTATAGCACTAATCAGAGGATAATTGCTTATGTTAAGTCTCCTTCACTGGAAGCTAAATGAGTGCAATAGGCAATACTTCCCAGAAGCAGAGAGATAAGTCAAGATCTGTCAGTTAGCTAGACAAAGCATAAGAAGTAAGTAAGTAAGTACTGGGCAGAGGTAACAGTGTGTAAAGAGCCACAGAGCATGGTGGTTTCAGAAAGAAATTCAGTACAAATGAATGGAAAATTGAGGGTGGGTGGGAGGGGAATTATGGCAAGATGAGGCAAGAGTTAATGAGAGAACAGATTATAAAGGACCTTGTAAATCATATTAAGGGGTCTGGATTTTATCATGAGGGCAAAGGGAGGTAATCAAAGGTTTGAAGCAGGAAGTAGCATGATTAAATTTGCATGTGACTTTTCTGCTCAACAACCTATCAAATAAATTCAATTTCTTTAGCCTGGCATTCAATGTCTGCCTCTAATCTGCTTTTTTTAGCCTTAGGCTGTTTATTGGTCCCTTTCAAACACGCAACACTCCAAACAGTCTGAATTCCTTGCTATTAACTTCACAAACTACATATTCTTCCTCATGTTTTTCCCTCTGCCTAGAACACGCTCACTCTACTCCATCTTCAAATTTCTGAATCTCATCTATTCTTCAAGGTTTAATTCAACTGAATATTCCCTAATTGCCCTCAATATTATTTATGCTTTCTTTCTTCTTAACTCTCATTATACTTTTTGTTCTTTTGGCATGTACCACATTCAACCCTAAACTGTACTTAATCTGTGTACTGTTAATTCCTCTTACTAGAGAGTAATACTCCAAAGAAAGGAAGAGTATGTTACTTAAATCAAGCAGGTAATAAATATTTAAATGAATATATAATCTTATTACATGATAAGTTGCAAACATCTGGCACACAGGCCCGAGAAAGTGCTACCGAATCAAAAGACACTTACAGCAACTGTTAAAAAGAATCTCTGTCCTCTGTGATAGCCTGCAGAAATACAGTTTAGTTCAACATCAAAACAAGCCCTAGGTTTTTTTGTATAGGAATGACATAATTTAGCAAATCTCAGTGGGCAGGATATATTAATCAAAGGAAGGAGGAAAAGAAACATTTATCAAGGACCTACATTATTTTATTTAATCCAAACCTTGGTAGTATTTTCACATTTCCACTTTTCAGGTGGGGAAAGTGTGGCCAGACAGGTTGAGCTGACCAACATGACACAGGTAACAACAGAGCTGGGATTTTTAACAGTAATTTGTCTGAATTACTAGTTCATGTTTTTTCTAGTCAACCACATCACATTACTTACCTGAATCTAATCTGAATTTATCTAATTCATTTAAAGGAGATTGGTACAGTGGCAGAGTTAGACCTCGCTCTTTGAATATTATTGGAGTTGAAGCCAACTGATGATAAGGTTTCCTCTGTGGTGTTTTAAATGGGTTTGTTTCATAACTGCTGATTTTATTTTCTGATTCTTCCAAAGGTTCAGAATTATAGGGTGGAGCTTCTGAAGAAAGTTCTTCAAACCAATTAAGGCTTATTGGTCCTAAATCTGTAAGAAAAATTAAAATCCCACCTGGGTTTTAATCAGTGACACAATAAAATCCATGAGCCAGTAAAGATTACAATTGCTTGAGATTTTGACTGTGGATTACTTTTAAGGAATACTAATTAAACAGGATCATTAATCTGTTCTCTTATCAATCTGTAGTAAGGTGTAACAGAAGTTTACAAAAGTTACAAGGAGATTATTACCTATATTAGCTCTTCTAAAGTTTTCTTTCATATTCACGACTCAGAAACAAAAATCATCCATAGTAAGAATGCATTCCACAGATACAATTCAAGTAATTATCAATACTACATAAGTGGCTGTGATAAGTCTATAGGTACAAGAGACATACAGACTCACAAATTGAATGGAATAGATTCTCTGTTAAAGAGAAAGACAAAATTTCTCCTGTGATCTATCCTTAAAGTAGTGGTTCTCTAAGTGTGGTCTGTGGACCACTTGAGGCGAAGGTCACTAAGACCATTTCAAGAGGTCCATAAGGTCAAAACTATTTTCATAATAATATTAGCCATCATTTGCCTTTTTCCCAACATTGACATTTACACCACTGGTGGGTAAAACTGATGACAGCTTTGCCTGAGTCAAGGCAGTGGCCACAAACTGTACTAGGAGTCACTGTATTCTTCATCACCATGCACTTGTAAAAAAACAAAAACAAAAACGCGGGACTTCCCTGGCAGTCCAGTGGTTAAAACTCCATGCTTCTAATGCAGGGGCACAGGTTCCATTCCTGGTCGGGGAACTAAGATCCCACAGGCCGCGCGGTGCGGCCAAAAAAAACAAAAAGCAAGTTTAACTTAAAGTGTCCTTAACTAGGCAGCAAAAGTTAGTTTTATTAAAGCCTAACCCTTGGGCACATCTTTTTAATATTCTCTGTGACAAAAATGGAAGCATTCATAAAGCATTTCTGCATATTTAAGCACAAGAGTTGTATAGAAAAAGCACTCATGTGATGAGTTGTGAGCTGAATTAGCACTTTTCATGGAAAGCCATTTTCACAAGAAAGGACGACTAAGTTATTCTGAGTTGGGTGATTTGGTAGACATTTTCTCGAAAATGAATGAAGTGGGCCTGTTACTGCAGGGAAAACAACAGTTTGTTTCCAATGATAACATGTGAGCTTTCAAATGAGAATTAGAATTTTGTTAAAAACTCTATCAGCCTCTGTGAGCTTGATGTCTTCCCAATCTTAAAAGACTGTTCTGATGAGATCAGTGAGGTAACCAATGTGATTTTTATTTATTTTATTTTATTTATTTATCTTTTGGCTGCATTGGGTCTTCGTTGCTGCGCGTTGGGCTTTCTCTAGTTGTGGCAAGCGGGGGCTACTCTTCGTTGCGGTGCAAGGGCTTCTCATTGCGGTGGCTTCTCTTGTTGTGGAGCCCGGGCTCTAGGTGCATGGGCTTCAGTAGTTGAGGCTCACTGGCTCAGTAGTTGTGTCGTGGGCTCTAGAGCACAGGCTCAGTAGTGTGACACACGGACTTAGTTACTCTGCGGCATGTGGGATCTTCCGGGACCAGGGCTCAAACCCGTGTCCCCTGCATTGCCAGGAGGATTCTTAACCACTGCACCACCAGGGAAGCCCTCCAATGTGATTTTTTAATAATGTCTAATGCAATGTGTCAGTATATGGAATATCATTAATATTTTTCAAATAATCCACGCATGATGTTACAACATGGATAAAAGATTTATTCAAGGTACAAGAAAGACTAATTGAATTTAATGTAAGAAGAGTATGAAAAATTCATTACATGGTTTCGGATCCCACATTGCAACTTTTGAGAAACTACCACTTGCCTTAAGTTTTCGAGTAGTACCAAAGAAAAATACCCATAGTTAAGTGAAGACTACTAAAATACTTCTTTTTCTAATTACATTGCTGTGTGAGGTTGGGTTTTCTTCATGTACTTCTACCAAAACAACATATTGTAACAGATTAAATGCAGAAATGACTATGAGAATCCAGCTATCTTCTATTGAGCCAGATAGTAAAGAGAACTGCAAAATTTTAAAATAATGTCACTCTTCTCACATTTTTCTTGTAAAATAGTTATTTTTCATAAACATGTTATTCATGTTAATATGCAATGGGTTTATTTTTATTAATTTTTTTTAAGTTCTTAGTTTTAATTTCTAATGTGGTAACCTACATAAACAAAGGCTCTTGGTCCTCAATCATTTTAAGAGTGTAAGGAGAACTGAGACTAAAAAGTTTGACAACTTCTGCTATAACGTTACCAGTGCTTCTGATTTGCTAGAAGTTCTCTGCTTTAAAAACAATTCTGCTAATCAAGGGGTCAGTCTCCTCTTTATCCACTACAGGTTCTATATTTATCATTTAACTGTAAATGATTATTTTCCTGATTTATGACTCCATAAAGCACAGTTTATAGTATAAACAAAAACATGAAGTACTGAATTTTTTCAGCAAGCATGCATAATTACACATTTTTCTGAAAAAATTTTTCTCAATGTAAACGATCAATTTATATAAAATCTGTCAATACCTGCTTTGTTGCATCGCGTCTTAAAAATTTCAAAAAATGTTGGCCTCTCCTTGCATCCAATCGGCATTTTTATCTACAATATTATTCCAACGTTTGGTAACGGAGTCTGCAAAAGAGAACACCAAAATACACTTCACAGGGATGCAGTCCTTCTTAAGTGACTCTGAGGTAAAAGCGGAAGCGGGTAAACCTGCCTGAAGTTACAATGCTTATTTACCTCGGTCCCACTCGGGAAAAGAATCGAACTCACAGCGATGAAGAGAGCATTGTATATCTGTGCCGTCCAATAGAGCAGCCATTGGCCACATTCAGCATTTGAAATGTGGCAAGTCTGACTCAAGAACAGAATTTTTAATATTATTTACTCTTTATTAAATTAACTAGTCACGTGTGGCTAGTGGCTGCGCAGTTAGCGAGGGCTATTAGATCAACACCGTTTGACAATTCCCAATCAGTAAATCTTCGTTAACACAGCAGTTACCCGGGGACTGAGGCAGATACAGTGGGCCACAGGCTCTAGGACATTTTCCAAGATAGCAATATTCCGTGAAAGTAACTTCATCGTGATTCCAATTAAGGAAACTTCAGCTTGAGACGTCTGGGACAAGCGGCGCCCAAAGCTGGGCAATGGAGTCCCGGGGAAGGGGCGCCCTCGAGCCCCGAGGAGCGGGTCCCTTCTCCCCGTCGGTGCGGGGTGGGCAGGGACCAGTGAGGGCCCGAGGCCCGGCTCCCACCCGGGCACCGGAGGCACTCCCCGCCGCCCGTCTCCACCCCTGCGAATACTAACCGCCTTCAGAGGTGCAGCTGTTTTTGTCCAGAGTAGGCTGACAAAACGTGCGCCGGCACTCAAATCAGAAATCTGACCCCGCAGGCTCCGTTTCGCCGCGACCCACCAACCCAGACAACACACACGGCGCGGAGCCGTAACAGTCCCACCCCCGCCCAGCGGGTTTCAGACTCTCGCTCCAAAAGCCCGCTCACGGGATACGTCACGCGATGACGCCATGACGCTGCACGCAGCGCGCGCGCGCCACCCGGAAGTCAAACTCGGGCCGCGTCGCCGCCGCCTCCAGTTGTGAACAAAGCGAATATTTGTTCGGCTGCCTGACAGTCAGTTCCGAGCCGCTAAAGAGGGAGCTGAGGTGCCCGTTCTCTTCTCCTGAGCCTTCAGACTACTAGGCCGCGCTGCTTGGAGGCACCACGCCCTATGTATACTCACCGCCTCCTCCCCCTTCGCTCCATGTCTCGTTTGGGTGGTCTCCCTCGAATGTGGCCTGGGGTCTGTGAAAAGTCTCTGTTTTGTCCTAAAAGCGGGCGTCCCCCCAAGTGGGCAGACGTTAGAAAACCCCAGAGTGGTCCGTGGCTGTGGATAACTCCCTTCCCGGCTGAGTGCTCGCTAAAGAGTGGAAGAGGCTGAGATTTGAAGCCAGAGGACATTGGTTCTAGTCCGCGTGTTGCTCTTAGGCAGCAGGATTTCAAAACCTCTGAGCCAGTTTCCCTGCTTGAAAAAGTGTGAAACCCACCTCAGGCCTCCTGCAGTGTTAGTTCCCTCTGCAGGCTTCCGTAGTATCCCTGACGTTCCTAGGGTACCAAACAACTGTTTTGTGCCTAACTTCCCCTCCAAACTGCCCTGGAAGACGGCAGTCTCATCATTCACGGGGTCTGTGATATGCCTAGCACAAGGCTTAATTCAGGTTTATTGTAGTACCTAGGAAGCCTTCAGCTGGATTCTGGAGCTGAGAGGGGCTCATGGGCCTTGCTGCTTTCCGAAGGCTCTTGAGCAGTAAACAGTGGAAGCAACCGTGGATTTGAAAAAGAGTGGCCTCTACTTGGTACCTGAGGTGTCATTTTAGTTTGATCATAATCCTTTGCTGTAGTAGGAAGCCTTACCAGTACAGACAGATACCAAAGCTTATGATCATCTAGGCCTAAATAGCAAAGAAACATGGGCCTGGGATCCTTACCCAATAACAGCTAACACTTAATGAACATCTATGAGTTATTCTGCTTTGTGCTTTATAAAGGATATCACGTTTACTCTTACAATAATCCTATAAGTTGGTTAGTATTGTCAGATGGGGAATCTGAGTTATCTAGTTAAGTAAGTTGAGTGATAAACAAGGCCCAGGTTTCAGTTCAAGTCTGTGTAACTTCAGATACTTAACTATCCTGTGATTGTCTGCATTTGACCTCTAAATCTGAACAATTTGCTGCTTTTCACTTTTTTTGGGGGGCGGGTCCACTAGAGTGGACTATTGGTATGTCATACAACCCTCTGAAATATATTTTTTCACTATATACACTGTTCCTCCCCCCTCCCCCCCTCCCCACACTCTGCCCATAACTTTATGCTCCTTGCTCCTGTAGTACCAGGTTTTTTACATTCTTTAGCTCTGCCATAATATCCTTTTTCCTTATACTCACTCTTATAGTGAGGCAGCTCAAATAATTTACTGCTCGTATTAGAGGTACAGTATCTTTTAAAACAGGGTCTCTAAAATGGTAAGTCACTGTGGGAATAGTGAATTAATGAATTGCTAATTAAAACGTGTGTGAATAAGAAGGTAAATGAAAAACAGCTTTGAAAAAAGATTCAGGAGCAGTGAATTGAAGAGACAGAAAAAAGCAATTAGGGATGAGGTGGCAATTAGACCTCAGTAGGTAGGGAGATCGCCTTCCCTCCTCCAATTAGGGTAATAGGAAGCAGCACCCATCAGAATCAGAAATAAATGGAGAAGGTTGGGAAGAACCTGAACCAACTTGATCTGGAGAAAGAGGGGGCGGATGAAGGTGGAAGGCAAAACAAGGACACAAACAAACTGCCCCAGGATATTGCGCTGCGCCTGGGCGCACGGCGGCCGGATGGAGCGCTTGGTCCGTGTGCCCTACAGCTTGTACCCGGGCTACGGGAACACGCTGCCTTTGGGCCAGCCTGGACTTTCTGAGCACAAACAGCCCGACTGGAGGCACAACAACGGTCCCCCCGCTTTCCTGGCCAGGCCGGGGCTGCTGGTGCCCTCCAACGCCTCCGACTACTGCGTGGACCCTTACAAGAGGGCCCAGCTTAAGGCCATTCTCTCCCAGATGAACCCCAGCCTGAGCCTGCGTCTGTGCAAGGCCGACACCAAGGAGGTGGGCGTGCAGGTGAACCCCCGGGTGGACAAGTCCGTGCAATGCTCACTGGGGCCTCGCACCTTGCACAGCCGCTCCCCCTGGGGCAGCACGGGGCACAAGGCGCCCCTGTCAGCCTGGGGAGTCTATTCGCCAGTGATGGGCCGCAGGGGCCTGGTGCGGCTGCAGAAGGATGGGGAAGACGAGGAGAGGAAGGCGCTTTCGGGTCCTCCCGAGGCCAGCCAGCCGCCGCCGCTGCCGCCACCAACACCAAGGTCGGAAGAGGACCAGCGGGAGGAACTCCGGCAACAGGAAGAGTTGGGGGAGGAAGATGCCTCAAGTCCCCGGGAAAGGAAGAGCAAGCAAGTTCAGGGAGACGCCAGCGAGCCGCTCCGGAAGCCCAACTTCCAGGTGAGCTTTCTCTTCCCTCGCCTCAGCCCTCTCTTTCCTTTTTTTCCATTTCTGGTGCAACGAGAGCAGAATCTTCTCTGCAAACATATATTTTACATGTCCTATGTGTATGTGTGTGTGTTTAATTTTTTGGTAAAATGGGGTGCCAACTTTAAGCCTATGAAAACCCAAAGTTTGGGAACCATAGCTATTGGAAATGAGACAAAGAAGGATTTCAGGTTTGTGAAATCTGTGATCAGATCTTCGTTTTGTGCAGGTGGTGCTAATGGCCTTGGGGAAAATAGATTGGAAAAGCGTGAGAGCAGCTAGAAGCGTCCCAGAGTAATCAATCCTTGAGAGCTGAGTTCACGTAGTGACCTTGAGAATAGCTATGAATGAGATTAAGGAGGCTTCTTGTTGTTTCTTATACAAAGCCACAAGGATAGAAGGATCTGGCTTTTTATCCGCAACCCCCCTCCCCACCACCCCAAGATAGTAAAGGACTTTTCCTCCTTATTTGCAGTTTTTAGAACCAAAATATGGCTATTTTCACTGTAAAGATTGTAAGACCAGATGGGAGAGTGCTTATGTGTGGTGCATTTCTGGAACTAATAAGGTAAGTAAAAGTGAGTGGGACAAGGGAGAGCATGGGCGGGCACAGGTGCTACATGGAGGAAGAACATGTTTCCTAATGGAGCATGACTAGAATGCTGTCTTGGTCATGTTGGCAGCCTCCGTGCCAGGCACATAACAAGTGTTCAGTAAATGTTTGGATTGAACTGAATTGGGCTGTCCACAAGAGCTCTTGAGCTCTTGAACCCTGGTGTTATATTTGGTTTGGTAGTTGCACCAGACAAAATGTCAGGTTATTTAAATGAACTTGTATACATTGGGACTTGCTATAATCTTTTTTTTTTTTGTATGCGGGCCTCTCACTGTTGTGGCCTCTCCCGTTGCGGAGCACAGGCTCCGGACGCGCAGGCTCAGCGGCCATGGCTCACGGGCCCAGCCGCTCCGCGGCATGTGGGATCTTCCCGGACCAGGGCACGAACCCATGTCCCCTGCATCGGCAGGCGGACTCTCAACCACTGCGCCACCAGGGAAGCCCTATAATCATTTTTTAGTTGGTATATTGTAACAAATTTGGGCCTTAGCTCTAGAAAATTTCCACTGTCTGTCCACAAGGTGGGGCAATGAGAGAAATAATTTATTGTAAAGGTTAACCTTGAGAGACTTGGTTATTTAGGCTCCCCGCCTTAATTTGAATTAGTTGTCAACATATTTAGGCTGGGAAAGATTCCACATTTTGCATTTCCAGATTTTCCTGAACCGTCAGACTCTGGTCATTAAACGCTCTCAGTCTGAGAGCAGTAGGCTGGACTTGAGCAGCTTCTGTCTCCTTTCACTGGGCATGTGGCCTTTATTTCACAGCAGTCTGCATCTGGTGTCTCTCATTCACCTCTACAAGCATTTGAGTTTGAGGCCCCTGTGCTGTTGCATTTTAGATACTGCTTTTCCTTCTTAAGGACTGTAGAGGGAGAGGGTAAGGAGGCATGCTACCACCTGAATGAAAACTTGGTTGTTGTTGTTTTTTTTTTTAACCTAGCCATTTACTAGAACCTGGAGGCAAATAGATTTTTAAACTAAACTAAAATTACTTTCCTCCTCTTGCTAGAAAAGAAACAGTGGGTTTAATTCAAACACTGAATTAGAACAAGACATAGAACTCATCCTGGAGAAATTTATTGATAGGAGTGACGCAGACAAAATGAGATTTGGTGGTATATGCATTGGCACCCGTGGCATGGAAGTGGTACAGAAATGATACAGGAGGGGGACAATTAGCCCTGCCAGAGGGAAGGCATCTTGATGTCCAAGCAGGATTTTAAAGGTTTATAAATAGGAGTTCACCAAGTGAGGAAGGGAGAGAAAGTGCACAAGAAAATGCACAAAGCCTGGAAACCACGTGTGTTGGTGGGTAACTATAAGTAATTTAAATTTCAAATTGAGAAATACTGAAAAAAATGAAAAAGTAGGGACAAATAGACCAGGACAGAAGGAGCACGTCAAGGGTTCTGCCTGCACGATGAATAAAGTTATCATAGCTACTTCTCACTGAAGAATTTTACTGTGGTACTTTGTGTACATTATTGGGTAGCTGTCAGAATTATAGAAAAAGGAAGTGGTATTGTCTCAATTTTACAGGTAAGGAAAATGAGGTTCAAATAATAAGAAAAAGTGACTGATAGCACTAGAAGAGCTTAAGACTTCAGCATAGAGGTTGGGCAAAAGCAAGCTGCAAGGTGAAGGAATGGATTACTTAAATTAAGATCTGGGAGCCTAGAGTACCTATAAACTTGTATAAAAGACAAATTTCTCTTTAGGTTTATTTCAAACAACTCTGTTGCAAATGCCAAAAGAGTTTTAACCCTTATCGAGTAGAAGCAATCCAATGCCAGGTAAGCAAATAGAATATTTCCATCGTATCTATAATGTTTTCATTCTTAAGCATGAAGCTTCTGTGGCAAAATGTTAGGATTTGATAGACTTAGATATCTGTACAGGAGTGTTAGGTTTTCTGTATGTTTGAATTTTTATAATATTTTAGAAAAAACATTAATTCTAGGTTTTTGGGGGGGGGGAAGGGGAAGATTTACTCTTAAGTTGCCTTATGTGGTGTGTTTATGTATGTGGTGTGTTTTTCCTCAAACACCCTGTGTATAGTCTGCATGTAATAATTTAACAGGTAACCTTTATTAAGCTTTTACTATGTGCCAAACTTGAGGCCAAGTGCTTTTCATTATCTCCTGTAATCTAACCTTTGAGGCAGATGTTATTCCCATGATACAGACCAGAAAGCTAAAGTTCAATAAGAAAATAACTTGCCCAAGGTTGGGCAGATAGTATTAGAGTTGTGATCAGATTCCATGGTGTCCCCAAGGTCTAGGATGTCACAGATTTCGATTAGCCCTTACATAAAACAGCTTGCAGGAGACATCTCTTGAAGCTTTTCAGAAAAGTGTGACATAGTTGATTTTCATAATCAAGAATTTTTTTTAACCTAAATCCTTCACTTACTTAACATTTTTATACTACTAAGAAATAAATAACTTAAAAAACTAGTCTAATCGTTTATAAATGATTTATCTTTAGATTTTCTAGTCTGACATTCTCATTTAGTCTGTTTACTATAATTACTTTGGATTTAAATATATTTTCTTACTATTATACTCCTTTTTCTTGTGTTCACTTGAATTGATTTTTTAAAACCTCTCCCATTATCTTGGCAGTTATTCATTCTTTAATGTTCTTCTTTGATGTTCATCATACAGCATGATTCTTTAACAACTTATGTAGACGTTGATAAGTCAATCTCACCTCTCCTTGACAATGCAGTGACCTTAGGTCACACTAATTCCTTATCACTTCATCCAAACTTCTTTGCTGTTATTGTTGTATGTTATTTTTAAACTTTAAAAGACATTATTTGTTATAGTCATAATTAATTTAGCTTTAGCTACATATTTACCCTTTCTGCTGCTCTCAGGTCCTTTTTGTATCTGGGACCACTTTCCTTATACCTGAAGAACACATTTTAATATTTCCTGTAATGCAGATCTGAAGGTGACACATTTTATTTTGTCTAGATAGCTTTTTTAAAGGATATTTTTGCTGAATATAAAATTTTTAGGTTGGCAGTAGTTTCTTTCTGCCCCTTAAGGATCTGACCTTCTTTGTTTCTGTAAAGTTGGCTATTGGTCTTATTGCAGCTCCTTTGAAGTAATGTATCTCACTTTCTCACCTTCTTAAGTCTGTTTGCTTTTAAGATATTTCTCTCTGCTTTGGTGTTCAACAGTTTTACAATTTATGCTCAATTGTAGTTTCTTTGTATTTATCCTGCTTACAATTCATAGTTTCTTGAATCTGTAGCTTGAAGACTTATCACTCTTGGAAAATTATCAGCCATTATCTTTAAAAACATTACTTCCACCTCCATTCTGTCTTTCTTCTAATTACTCATATTAGACCTTTCACCATATCCCTTATCTCTTTTATGCTCTTTTCTGTATTTCCTAAGCTTTTGTCTCTCTTTGCTTCCGTTTGGATAGCAACTACTAAACTATCTTCCATTTCTCTAATTTTTCCTTCTGCTCTTTCCAATCTGCTGTCAAACCTACCTATTCAGTTATAGATTTCAGTTACTGTGTTTTTCAGTACTAGAATTTTTATGTCTTTTTAAGTGACGTCCAGTTCTTTGTTGGAAATATCAGTCTCATCTCTTTGAACATATTAAGCATCATTTTCTTAAAATCCGTACCATAAAACTCCATTAATTTAATCCTCTATGGTTCTGTTGCTATCCTCTTCACGTTGCTTGGTTTTCGAGTATGTCGTTCTGTCTCCTTATATACCTGGTTACTTTTGAGTGCTATATATTGTATATGAAAAATTATAGTGATAATTCGAGGCCTAGGATAGTATTGTTTTTCACAGAAGACTTGTTTGCTTCTGTTGGGCAGATGGGGACACTAGCAATTTCAGATTACTATTTTCCAATCAGGGTTGAGCTGTTTTGAAACTGGGCTTCAGCAGTTGAAGGCTGGTCAATTTTGGGTTCATTCTTATTCTTAGGGTGTAGCCTTTCAGGGCCCTTCAGGGTCCCAGCACAAAACCTGAATTGTTTACCAGGTCTCTCCTACTTTGACATATTTAAGATTATCCCTCAGCCTCATCAACTTGTTAAACTCATTTTCAGCTTCCTGTTGTCTTTCACCTCTTACAGAATTGCCTTTAGAGAGAAAACAGTCCCAAATGTCAGGCTCATCTCTATATCTGGGCTTCCTCCTCTGATACTTTGGTATCTCTCCAGTGCCTTCAAGTAGTTCTTGTTTTTAATTATTATCTTCTCTGCTCAGCTTTTCTTGTTGTCCTAAGTAGGAGATTTGGTCAAAACTACCTAATCCACCATTGCTAAAACCAGAAACCTACCTTTAGACTAAATCCTGATTTTTTTTTTAACTAAAAAAATTTGTTTTGAATTAAGCCTTTTCTTCCTTATAAAGGTGATATGAGGATTAAGTGAATTTATATAAAGTGCTTGGAGCAGTACCTAGAGTAAACAACATGTGAGTATTGCTATTAGAATTTTCTTAAGGATGCATACTCATCAACGGGAGAGTGGAAGATGTAAGTGCAGTACATTTGATAAATCATATCTGAGACACTCATTTGGAAAATAAAAATGCCTATTTTCACAATATAAAAGGTAAAGCTTTACTTATTCTTTTTGGCTATGGACATATGCAGAAAATTGAGCAGTGATTATAAATTTTCAAAGATTAGCAGGGTTGGGAAGGTGGACCAGGGTAGTATACCAGTCTCCATGGGGTGTGTGTTTTATTTATCAGAAGACAGAATAGGATAATGGTTAAAAATTCTTCAAATTCCAGCAGAGATTAGGCATGACTGGAAGGAAAATATTTAGCTTCCTCTAGAACACCCCTCCCTCCAGTTGTGACAAGCAAAAATCTCTCCAGATATTTCCAGATGTCTGCTGGTAGGTAAAATACTACTGGTTGAGAATCACTGCTCTAGTATTTAAATGTTCCAGTCTAGGTAATCAAATCACTTAATACCCACTGCTCACTCCCACCTGGCTACAAATGTAGAGACCTGTATAATGAAGAGACTCTACAAAACTCTAACTTTTAAACCTTTTCTCTTGTATCTTCTGGACTGGCTCATCAATGTTCTCTTAAATATCGTCTGATCATTCATTTTGAAAAATGCATGACATTTAGTGGGCTGTGAGTGGTTTTGTACAACTTGGTCTTGGACTTCTCATAGGATTCAAAGGAGGAGAAAGATATCGGGGATGGGGTGGTGGGGAAAAGTATTTTCATTTGAAGACTACATTTGAAGAACTAATTTGATCATTTAGTCCCCAAACTGTTGCTTCTTTTCAAAAGACCTGTTCAAAGTCTCGTTGTTCCTGTCTTCAAAAGAAAAGACACATCGATCTAAGGAGGCCTCATCGGCAGGAGCTGTGTGGCCGCTGCAAAGACAAGAGATTCTCCTGTGGCAATATTTACAGCTTTAAATGCATCATGTGACAGGCAGCATGCTTCATACGGGACACCTGAACTCTTCTTGTAATTTACTGTATAGTTCCTCTTTTGCACCTTGGCTCTGACCTGGTATTGGAAAATGGTTTAGGCTTTTGTACTTTTTGTAGGTGGTATGACAATTGTCGATGTGAATAGAATAAAATAAATGCATGTAAAATAGACCATGAAGACACATTAATTGGTGATCCGGGGTAAAAACATCACTAAAACATTGGGAAAATGGTAGATCCTATCACTAATATGAATGGAACAATGAAGAGGAACAACAGTCATTCATTTGACAAACTTGTACACTGGGTGTTCTAAGTGCTAGGAATATAGAGACGATCAGGAGCAAGGTCCTTGCCTTCAAGTGTACCTAATCATTATAGCAAATGCTTAAATAGTACTTAGTATATGTCAGGCATTGATGTTACTCATCACAGCACTCTTATTATACTCTGTTTTAACAGATGAGGAGAGAGAGCCACAGGGAGGTTACAGGGTAAAGCCAGAATTTGAACCTAGGTAGACTAGTCCATTCTCCACGGCTTTAGATTTACTTAGATTTTTTCTTAGATTCAGATGTGTTAAGTGCAATGAAGGAAACGGGGCTATAATAGAGTGACTCTTTTATTAAGAGTTGTTGAAAAGAGATGACATGAGAATTGAGACCTGCCAGAAGAGGGGGGAGCTGGGAGAAAGGAAGCTGAATTTGATCCAACAGAACAGCAAGAGCAAAGACCCTGGGGGTGGGCTGGGACATGTACTTGGTATGTTTGAGGAACAAGAGCCCCTGAGGCTCAAGTCAGGCATAGGCTGGAGAAGGCAGGGCTCAGGTCAAGCGTATGGCAGCCCCTGAAAGGGTTTAAACAAGGCACTGACAACAGATTCTTTCTATAAAAAACTTACTGCTATGAGAGAATACCAGGTAGAGTGGAAGGAGGGAGACCAGTTAGGAGATTAATGAATGCACGAGCAGCAAAATGATGGCTTGGAAAAGCGTGGGTGGCCATGGAGATAGAGAGAAATACATGAATTCCAGATAGTGTTTGAAAATGTAATGCACAGGATTAGGAGTGGGTGATGGTGAAATAAATGATGACTTTTAGATTTCTCTGAGCTCTGGGTTGGATGGAACTGAGGGGTATAACAGGAACATTCTGGACTCAAATTACCTAACTTCAAATCCTCGGTGTGATACTTAGGAGATGTATGATTGTGGGCAAGTTACTTATGCCCTCTCTCTCAATTACTCTTCTGTAAAATGGGGACAATAATAGGAACTGTCTCTTGGTGGTGGTGATGTGAGGACTAAAGCAGCTGTTACATGTTAAGCACTTAGGTTACTACCTGTAACAGGTATTCAGTAAACTTAGCTGTCCTTTTTAGGTGGGGCTATATAGTGAGATGGGAGAAGGCTTCTGTTTTCAACATTAACTTTGAAATATTTGAAACTCCATACAAATGGAGACGTCATGTAGGCTGTTGTTTATATGAATCTGGAATTTAGGAAGGAGGTAAGAACTACAGAGAGAGAGAGATTTGGAGATTAAAAAATCTGTAGTCACTACCAAATGTAAAATAGACAGCTAGTGGAAAGCAACTGCATAGCACAGGGAGATCAGCTCAGTGCTTTGTGACCATCTAGAGGGGTGGTATAGGGAGGGTGGGAGGGAGATGCAAGAGGGAGGAGATATGGGGATATATGTATACATATAGCTGATTCACTTCATTATACAGCAGAAACTAACACAACATTGTAAAGCAATTATACTCCAATAAAGATGTAAAAAAAAAAAATCCATAGTACTGGGAATTCCTTGGCGATCCAATGGTTAGGACTCTGCATTTCCACTGCAGTGGGCCTGGGTTCCATCCCTGGTTGCGGAACTAAGATCCCGCAAGCCAAGCAGGGTGGCCAAAAAAAAAAAAGTGTGTGTGTGTGTATATATATGTGTGTATATATATATATATATATATAATTATAAAATTTAAAACTGTGAGCCCGGATGGTGTCACCTAGTAGGAGAGTATAGCACAGGGCCCTGGGGCACAGCAACATTTAGAACAACGATTCTAAAACTTTAATGTCCCAGGAATTACCTGGTGATCTTTTTTGCTTTTTTAATTAAATGAGTCATTTAATTAGATTTCAGCTATGATTAATAACTCTTTACCCTGTGTTCCCTACCATAAGTTGACTCTGTTTTTAGCTTAACTTATCTTGTCCTCCCTCTGTGTTGGGTTTTAAGTTAGAACTTTTATGGTAATTATTATGGCACTGCCAGTTCTACTGACCTATGATGTGCTTTTCCCAAAGCCTCTGATATTCAGCTTGTATCCAGATTGCCATTTTTATTTTTATTTGTAATTTTAATTTTATATTGGAGTATAGTTGATTTACAGTGTTGTGTTAGTTTCAGATATACAGCAAAGTGATTCAGTTATACATATATCCATTCTTTTTCAGATTCTTTTTCCTTATAGGTTATTACAGAATATTGAGTAGAGCTCCCTGGGCTATATATACTGTAGATCCTTGTTTATTATTTTATATATAGTAGTGTGTGTATGTTAATCCCAAATTCCTAATTTATCACTCCCCACCAGCTTTCCCCTTTGGTAACCATAGGTTTGTTTTTGAAGTCTGTGAATCTGTTTTTGTTTTGTAAATAAGTTCATTTGTATCATTTTTTTAATATTCTACATATAAGTGATATCATATATTTGTCTTTCTCTGTCTGACTTACTTCACTTAGTATGATAATCTCCAGATCTATCTGTGTTGCAGCAAATGGCATTATTTCATTTTTTATGGCCGAGTAATATTCCATTGTATATATGTACTACATCTTCTTTATCCAGTCGTCTGTTGATGGATATTTAGTTTGTTCCATGTCTTGGCTACTGTAAATAGTGCAGCGGTGAACTTTAGGATACATATATCTTTTCGAATTATGGTTTTCTCCAGTTATATGCCCAGCAGGGGGATTGCTGGATCATATGGTAGTTCTATTTTTAGCTTTTTTAGGTACATGCATAGTGTTCTCCATAGTGGCTGTACCAATTTACATTCCCACCAAGTGTAGGAGCGTTCCCTTTTCTCCACATCCTCTCCAGGATTTACTGTTTGTACACTTTCTGATGATAGCCATTCTGACTGCTGTGAGGTGATATCTCATTGTAGTTTTTTTTTTTAACATCTTTATTGGAGTATAATTGGTTACAATGGTGTGTTAGTTTCTGATTTATAACAAAGTGAATCAGCTATACATATATCCCCATATCTCTTCCCTCTTGCATCTCCCTCCCTCCCACCCTCTCTATCCCACCCCTCTAGGTGGTCACAAAGCACTGAGCTGATCTACCAGTGCTATGTGGCTGCTTCCCACTAGCTATCGGTTTTACATTTGGTAGCGTATATATGTCCATGCCACTCTCTCACTTTGTCTCAGCTTACCCTTCCCACTCCCCATCTCCTCAAGTCCATTCTCTAGTACATCTGCATCTTTATTCCTGTCCTACCCCTAGGTTCTTCATGACCTTTTTTTTTTTAGATTCCATATATATGTGTTAGCATATGGTATTTGTTTTTCTCTTTCTGACTTACTACAGTCTGTATGACAGACTCTAGTTCCATCCACCTCACTAAAAATAACTCAATTTCGTTTCTTTTTATGGCTGAGTAATATTCCATTGTATATACGTGCCACATCTTCTTTATCCTTTCATCTGTTGATGGACACTTAGGTTGCTTCCATGTCCTGGCTATTGTAAATAGAGCTGCAGTGAACATTGTGGTACATGACTCTTTTTGAATTATGGTTTTCTCAAGGAATATGCCCAGTAGTGGGATTGCTGGGTTGTATGGTAGTTCTATTTTCAGTTTTTTAAGGAACCTCCATACTGTTCTCCATAGTGGCTGTATCAATCTACATTCCCCCCAATGGTGCAAGAGGGTTCCCTTTTCTCCACACCCTCTCCAGCATTTATTGTTTGTAGATTTTTTGATGATGGCCATTCTGAGTGATGTGAGATGATACCTCATTTGTAGTTTTGATTTGCATTTCTCTAATGATTAATGATGTTGAGCATTCTTTCATGTGTTTGTTGGCAATCTGTATATCTTCTTTGGAGAAATGTCTATTTAGGTCTTCTGCCCATTTTTGGATTGGGTTATTTGTTTTTTTGATATTGAGCTGCATGAGCTGCTTGTAAATTATAGAGATTAATCCTTAGTCAGTGGCTTCATTTGCAAATATTTTCTCCCATTCTGAGGGTTGTCTTTTGGTCTTGTTTATGGTTTCTTTTGCTGTGCAAAAGCTTTAAAGTTTCATTAAGTCCCATTTGTTTATTTTTGTTTTTATTTCCATTTCACTAGGAGGTGGGTCAAAAAGGATCTTGCTGTGATTTATGTCATAGAGTGTTCTGCCTACCTATGTTTTCCTCTAAGAGTTTGATAATGTCTGGCCTTACATTTAGGTCTTTAATCCATTTTGAGTTTATTTTTGGGTATGGTGTTAGGGAGTGTTCTAATTTCATTCTTTTACGTGTAGCTGTCCAGTTTTCCCAGCACCATTTATTGAAGAGGCTGTCTTTTCTCCATTGTATATGCTTGCCTCTTTATCAAAAATACGGTTGACCATACGTGCATGGGTTTATCTCTGGACTTTCTATCCTGTTTCATTAATCTATATTTCTGTTTTTGTGCCAGTACCATACTGTCTTGAATACTGTAGCTTTGTAGTATAGTCTGAAGACAGGGAGCCTGATTCCTCCAGCTCTGTTTTTCTTTCTCAAGATTGCTTTGACTATTCAGAGTGTTTTGTGTTCCATACAAATTGTGAAATATTTTGTTCTAGTTCTGTGAAAAATGCCAGTGGTAGTTTGATAGGGATTGCATTGAATCTGTAGATTGCTTTGGGTAGTAGAGTCATTTTCACAATGTTGATTCTTCCAATCGAAGAACATGGTATATCTCTCCAGCTATTTGTATCATTTCTTTCATCAGTGTCTTACAGTTTTCTGCATACAGGTCTTTTGTCTCCTTAGGAAGGTTTATACCTAGATATTATTTCTTTTTGTTGCAATGGTAAATGGGAGGGTTTCCTTAATTTCTTCTTCCGATTTTTCATCATTAGTGTATAGGAATGCAGGAGGTTTCTGTGCATTAATATGTATCCTGCTACTTTACCAAATGCATTCATTAGCCCTAGTAGTTTTCTGGTAGCATCTTTAGGATTCTCTATGTATAGTATCATGTCATCTGCAAACAGTGACAGCTTTACTTCTTCTTTTCTGATTTGGATTCCTTTTATTTCCTTTTCTTCTCTGATTGCTGTGGCTAAAACTTCCAAAACAATATTGAATAATAGTGGTGAGAGTGGGCAACCTTGTCTTGTTCCTGATCTTAGTGGGCAATGTTGGCTGTGGGTTTGTCATATATGGCCTTTATTATGTTGAGGTAAGTTCCCTCTATGCCTACTTTCTGGATGGGTTTGATCATAAATGGGTGTTGAATTTTGTCAAAAGCTTTTTCTGCATCTATTGAGATGATCATATGGTTTTTATTCTTCAGTTTGTTAATATGGAGTATCACATTGATTGATTTGCATATATTGAAAACTACTTTCATTCCTGGGATAAACCCCACTTGATCATGGTGTATGATCCTTTTATTGTGCTGTTGGATTCTGTTTGCTAGTATTTTGTTGAGGATTTTTGCATCTATGTTCATCAGTTATATTGGTCTGTAGCTTTCGTTCTTTGTGACATCTTTGTCTGGTTTTGGTATCAGGGTGATGGTGGCTTCGTAGAATGAGTTTGGGAGTGTTCCTCCCTCCACTATATTTTGGTAGAGTTCGAGAAGGAGTGGTGTTATCTCTTCTCTAACTGTTTGATAGAATTCGCCTGTGAAGCCATCTGGTCCTGGGCTTTTGTTTGTTGGAAGATTTTTAATCACAGTCTCAATTTCATTGTTTGTGATTGGTCTGTTTATATTTTCTATTTCTTCTTGATTCAGTCTCAGAAGGTTGTGCTTTTCAAGAGTTTGTCCATTTCTTCCAGGTTGTGCATTTTATTGGCATAGAGTTGCTTGTAGTAATCTCTCATGATCCTTTGTATTTGTGCCGTGTCAGTTGTTACTTCTCCTTTTTCATTTCTAATTCTATTGATTTGAGCCGTCTCCCTTTTTTTCTTGATGAGTCTGGCTAATGGTTTATCAATTTTGTTTATCTTCTCAAAGAACCAGCTTTTAATTTTACTGATCTTTGCTCTTGTTTCCTTCATTTCTTTTTCATTTATTTCTGATCTGATCTTTATGATTTCCTTCCTTCTGCTAACTTTGGGTTTGTTTGCTCTTCTTTCTCTAGTTGCTTTAGATGTAAAGTTAGGTTGTTTATTTGAGATGTTTCTTGTTTCTTAAGGTAGGATTGTATTGCTATAAACTTCCCTTTTAGAACTGCTTTTGCTGTGTCCCATAGGTTTCGGGTTGTCGTGTTTACGTTGTTATTTGTTTCTAGGTATTTTTTGATTTCCTCTGAGATTTCTTCAGTTGATCTCTTGGTTATTAAGTAGTGTATTGTTTAGCCTCCATGTGTTTTTTTTTTTTTTAATTTAGTTTTGGATGTGTTGGGTCTTCGTTTCTGTGTGTGGGCTTTCTCTGGTTGCGGTGAGCGGGGGCCACTCTTCATCACAGTGTGCAGGCCTCTCACTGTCGTGCCCTCTCTTGTTGTGGAGCACAAGCTCCAGACGCGCAGGCTCAGTAGTTGTGGCTCATGGGCCTAGTTGCCCCACGGCATGCGGGATCTTCCCAGACCAGAGATCGAACCCGTGTCCCTGCATTGGCAGGCAGATTCTCAACCACTGCACCACCAGGGAAGCCCTGTTTGTATTTTTATTTTTACAGATTTTGTCCTGTGATTGATATCTAGTCTCATAGTGTTGTGGTCAGAAAAGATACTTGATAGGATTTCAATTTTCTTAAATTTACTAAGGCTTGATTTATGACCCAAGATATGATCTATCCTGGAGAATGTCCCATGAGCACTTGACAAGAAAGTGTATTCTGTTGTTTTTGGATGGAATGTCCTATAAGTATCAATTAAATCCATCTTGTTTAATGTATCATTTAAAGCTTGTGTTTCCTTATGTATTATCATTTTGGATGATTTGTCCATTGGTGAAAGTGGGGTGTTAAAGTCCCCTCCTATTATAGTGTTACTGTCGATTTCCCCTTTTATGGCTGTTAGTATTTGCCTTATGTATTGAGGTGCTCCTATTCTGGGTGCATAAATATTTACAATTGTTATATCTTCTTTTTGGATTGATCCCTTGATCATTATGTAGTGTCCTTCTTTGTCTCTTGTAATAGTTTTTATTTTAAAGTCTATTTTGTCTGATATGAGAATTGCTACTCCAGCTTTCTTTTGATTTCCATGTGCATGGAATATCTTTTTCCATCCCCTCACTTTCAGTCTGTATGTGTCCCTAGGTCTGATGTGGGTCTCTTGTAGACAGCATATATACAGGTGTTGTTTTTGTATCCATTCAGCCAGTCTGTGTCTTTTGGTTGGAACATTTAATCCATTTACATTTACGGTAATTATTGATATGTATGTTCCTATTACCATTTTCTTGATTGTTTTGGTTTGTTACTGTAGGTCTTTTCCTTCTCTTGTGTTTCTTGCCTATAGAAGTTCCTTTAGCATTTGCTGTAAAGCTGGTTTGGTGGTGCTGACCTCTTGTGCTTTTGCTTGTCTGTAAAGGTTTTTATTTCTCCATCAAATCTGAATGAGATCCTTGCTGGGTAGAGTAATCTTGGTTGTACGTTTTCCTCCTTCATCACTTTAAATATGTCCTGCCACTCCCTTCTGGCTTGCAGAGTTTCTGCTGAAAAATCAGCTGTTAACCTTATGGGGATTCCCTTGTGTGCTATTTGTTGTTTTTCTCTTGCTGCTTTTAATATGTTTACTTTGTATTTAATTTTTGGTAGTTTGATTAATATGTGTCTTGGTGTGTTTCTCCTTGGATTTATCCTGTATGGGACTCTCTGTGCTTCCTGGACTTGATTAACTCTTTCCTTTCCTCTGTTAGAGAAGTTTTCAACTATAATCTCTTCAAATATTTTCTCAGTCCCTTTCTTTTTCTCTTCTTCTTCTGGTGCCCCTATAATTCGAACGTTGGTGCATTT
Organism: Phocoena phocoena; assembly: GCF_963924675.1. NCBI lineage: Eukaryota > Metazoa > Chordata > Mammalia > Artiodactyla > Phocoenidae > Phocoena > Phocoena phocoena. Next base: position 8,777,582 of record NC_089236.1, on the reverse strand, counting down.
AATGTTGTCCCAGAGGTCTCTAAGACTGTCCTCATTTCTTTTCATTCTTTTTTCTTTATTCTGCTCTGCAGTAGTTATTTCCACTATTTTATCTTCCAGGTCAGTTTTGCGTTCTTCTGCCTCAGTTATTCTGCTATTGATTCCTTCTAGAGAATTTTTAATTTTATTTATTGTGTGGTTCATCATTTGTTTGCTCTTTAGTTCTTCTAGGTCCTTGTAAAACGTTTCTTGTATTTTCTCTATTCTATTTCCAAGATTTTGGATCATCTTTACTATCCTTATACTGAATTCTTTTTCAGGTAGACTGCCTATTTCCTCTTCATTTGTTAGGTCTGGTGGGTTTCTGCCTTCCTTCTTCATCTGCTGTGTGTTTCTCTGTCTTCTCATTTTGCTTAACTTACTGTGTTTGGGGTCTCGTTTTTGCAGGCTGCAGGTTCGTAGTTCCCGTTGTTTTTGATGTCTGTCTCCAGTGGCTATGGTTGGTTCAGTGGGTTGTGTAGGCTTCCTGGTGGAGGGGACTAGTGCCTGTGTTCTGGTGGATGAGGCTGGATCTTGTCTTTCTGGTGGGCAGGTCCATGTCTGGTGGTGTGTATTGGGGTGTCTATGACCTTCTTATAATCTTAGGCAGCCTCTCTGCTAATGAGTGGGGCTGTGTTCCTGTCTTGCTAGTTGTTTGCCATAGGGTGTCCAGCACTGTAGCTTGCTGGTCGTTAATTGGAGCTGGATCTTGGTGTTGAGATGGAGATCTCTGGGAGATTTTCGCTGTTTGATATTACGTGGAGCTGGGAGGTCTCTGGTGGACCAGTGTCCTGAACTCAGCTCTCCCACCTCAGAGGTAAAGGCCAGATGCCCGGCCGGAGCACCAAGACCCTATCATCCACATGGCACAGAATAAAAGGGAGAAGGAAAGAAAGATAAGAAAAGAATGTTATTAAAATAATAAATAATTATTAAAAATAAAAAAGAATTTTAAAAGTGAGAAAAAATAAAGAAGAGAGCAACCAAACCAAAAAACAAATCCACCAATGATTACAGGTGCTAAAAACTATACTAAAAAAAAAGAACCCCAACAAAACAGACAGACAGAACCCTAGGACAAATGGTAAAAGCAAAGTTATACAGACAAAATCACACACAATAGCATATACATACACACTCGCAAAAAGGGAAACAGTAAATATATATTTACATATCATCACTCCCAAAGTCCACCACCTCAATTTGGGATGATTCGTTGTCTATTCATGTATTCCACAGATGCAGGGTACATCAAGTTGATTGTGGAGATTTAATCCGCTGCTCCTGAGGCTGCTGGGAGAAATTTCCCTTTCGCTTCTTTGTTCGCACAGCTCCTGGGGTTCAGCTTTGGATTTGGCCCCACCTCTGTGTGTAGGTCGCCTGAGGTCATCTGTTCCCTGCCCAGACAGGGCAGGATTAAAGCAGTAGCTGATTCGGGGGCTCTGGCTCAGGCTGGGCAGAAGGAGGGGTACGGAATGCAGGGCGAGCCTGCAGAGGCAGAGGCCGGTATGACGTTGCACTAGCCTGAGATGCGCCATGTGTTCTCCGGGGAAGATCACGGGACCCTGGCAGTGGTGGGCTGCACCCGCTCCCGGGAGGGGAGGTGATGAGAGTGACCTGTGCTTGCACACAGGCTTCTTGGTGGCTGCAGCAGCTGACTTAAGAGTCTCATGCCCGTTTCTGGGGTCTGTGCTGATAGCTGCGGCTCGCCCCCATCTCTGGAGCTCGTTTAGGTGGCGCTCTTAATCCCCCTCCTCGCGCACCACAAAACAAAGAGGCAAAAAGAAGTCTCTTGTCACTTCGGCAGCTCCAGACTTTTTCCCGGAATCCCTCCCGGCTAGCTGGGGTGCACTAGCCCCTTCAGGCTGTGTTCACGCCACCAACCCCAGTCCTCTCCCTGGGATCTGACCTCTGAAGCCGGAGCCTCAGCTCCCAGCCCCTGCCGGCCCCAGGCAGGTGAGCAGAAAAGCCTCTCAGGATGGTGAGTGCTGGCCGGCACCAATCCTCTGTGCAGGAAACTCTCTGCTTTGCCCTCCGCACCCCTGTTGCTGCGCTCTCCTCCCTGGCTCCAAAGCTTCCACCCTGCTACCCTCTATCTCCGCCAGTAAAGGGGCTTCCTAGTGTGTGTAAATGTTTCTCTTTCACAGCTCCCTCCCAGAGGTGCAGGTCCCATCCCTATGTTTTGTCTCTGTTTTTTCTTTTTACTTTTGCCCTACTCAGGTACATGGGTAGTTTCTTGCCTTTTGGGAGGTTTGAGTTCTTCTGGCAGCGTTCAGTAGGTGTTCTTTAGGGGTTGTTCCACATGTAGATGTATTTCTGATGTATCTGTGGGGAGGAGGGTGATCTCCATGTCTTACTCTTCCGCCATCTTGAAGCTCCTCCAAACACGTTTTTATTTTCCTCATTTTAGTTTTGATTTGCATTTCTCTAATAGAGTTGTTGAGCATCTTTTCATGTGCCTCTTGGCCATCTGTATGTCTTATTTGGAGAAATGTCTATTTAGATCTTCTGACCATTAAAATTTTTTTTCTAATTTTAATATTTATTAGTTTCAGTAAAGAATGTAACATATAATTCAAAATGTTTAAAGAAGGTAAACTAGAAACAATTTAATAACCTCCATTCTGATTCTAATCTCCTTTTAGTCATGGGTTAGTCTAACTCAGGCTTTTTTTTTTTCATTTTGCTAAGTATTATATTTTTAACTTTTTTAACTTTTTATTTTATATTGGAGGATAGTTGATTAACAACGTTGTGTTAGTTTCAGGTGAACAAGAACGTGATTCAGTTATACATATATCTATTCTTTTTCAAATTCTTTTCCCAATTAGGTTGTTACATAATATTGAATGGAGTTCCCTGTGCTATACAGTAGGTCCTTGTTGGTTATCCACATGCAGTGTGTGCATGTCAATCCCAAACTCCCTAACTATCCCCCACCCCACCCTTCACACCAGTAACCATAAGTTCATTATCTAAGTCTGTGAGTCTTTCTGTTTTGTAAGTTCATTTGTATCATTTTTTAAAGATTCTACATATAAGCGATATCATACAGTATTTGTCTTTCTCTGTTCACTCCGTATGACAGTCTCTAGGTCCATCCATGTTGCTGCAAATGGCATTATTTTATTCTTTTTAATGGCTGAGTAATATTCCATTGTATATATGTACCACATCTTCTTTTATGCATTCTTCTGTCAGTGGACGTTTAGGTTGCTTCCATGTCTTGGCTATTGTAAATAGCGCTGCAATGAACATTGGGGTGCATGTATCCTTTCAGACCATGTTTTTCTCTGGGTATATGCCCAGGAGTGGGATTGCAGGATCATATGGTAGCTCTGTTGTTAGTTTCTTAAGGAACCTTCATACTGTTCTCCATAGTGGCTGCACCAATTTATATTCCCACCAACAGTGTAGGAGGGTTCCCTTTTCTCCACACCCTCTCCAGCATTTACTGTTTGTAGACTTTTTGATGATAACCATTTTGATTGGTGTGAGGTGATATCTCATAGTTTTGATTTGCATTTCTCTAAAAATTAGCGATGTTGAACATTTTTCATGTGCCTCTTGGCCATCTGTATGTCTTCTTTGGAGAAATCTCTATTTGGGTCTTCTACCCATTTTTTGATTGGGTTGTTTGTTTTGATGATATTAAGCCACGTGAGCTGTTTGTAAATTTTGGAGACTAATCCCTTGTTGGTCACATCATTTACAAATATTTTCTCTTATTCTGTGGGTTGTCTTTTTGTTTTGTTTATGGTTTCCATTGCTGTGCAAAAGCTTTTGAGTTTAACTAGGTCCCATCTGTTTATTTTTGTTTTTATTTCCATTACTCTGGGAGACAGATTGAAAACGATACTGCTGTGATTTATGTCAGAGAGTGTTCTGCCTATGTTTTCCTCTAAGAGTTTTATAGTGTCCAGTCTTATATTTAGGTCTTGAATCTATTTTGAGTTTATTTTTGTGTATGATGTTAGGGAGTGTTCTAATTTCATTTTTTTCTTTTACATGCAGCTATACAGTTTTCCCAGCACCATTTATTGAACAGACTGTCTTTCCTCCATTGTAAAGTCTTGCCTCCTTGCCCTAGCTTAATTGACCATAGCTGCATGGGTTTATTTCTGGGATTTCTTTCCTGTTCCATTGATCTATTTTTCTATTTTTGTGCCAGTACCACACTGCCTTGATTACTGTAGCTTTATAGTATAGTCTGAAGTTAGGGAGCCTGATTCCTCAAGCCTCATTTTTCTTTCTCAAGATTGCTTTGGCTGCTTGGAGTCTTTTGTGTCTCCCTACAAATTTTGTGGTTTTTTTGTTCTAGTTCTGTGAAAAATGTCATTGGTCATTTGATAGGGATTGCATTGAATCTGTAGGTTACCTTGGGTCGTATAGTCATTTTGACAGTATTGATTCTTCCATTCCAAGAACATGGTATATCTTTCCATCTGGTTGTGTCATCTTCTATTTCTTTCATCAGTGTCTTATAGTTGTTGGAGTACAGGTCTTTTGCCTCCTTGGCTAGGTTTATTCCTAGGTATTTTATTTTATTTTGATGTGATGGTAAATGGGATTGTTTCTTTAATTTCTCTTTCTGATCTTTCATTATTAGTGTATAGAGAATTACATAGAAAACTGCAAGAGAATTCTGTGTATTAATTTTGTGTATCCTGCAACTTTACTGAATTCATTGATGAGCTCTAGTAATTTTCTGGTTAGCATCCTTAGGATTTTCTATGTATAGTATCATGTCATCTGCAAACAGTGACAGTTTTACTTCTTTTCCTCTTTGGATTCCTTTTATTTCTTTTTCTTCTCTGATTGCTGTGGCTAGGAATTCTAAAACTATGTTGAGTAAAAGTGGTGACAGTGGACATCCTTGTCTTGTTTCTGAACTTGGAGGAAATTCTTTCAGCTTTTTACTGTTGCGTATGATGTTAGCTGTGGGCTTGTCACATATGGCCTTATATGTTTAGGTATGTTCCTGTTATGCTCACTTTCTGGAGTGATTTTATCATAAATGGGTGTTGAATTTTGTCAAATGCTTTTTCTGCAACTATTGAGATGATCATATGGTTTTTATTCTTCAATTTGTTAATGTGGTGTATCACACTGATTGATTTGTGGATATTGAAAAATTCTTGCATCCCTGGGATAAATCCAACTTGAACATGGTGTATGATCATTTTAATGTATTGTTGGACTTGGTTTGCTAGTATTTTGTTGAGGATTTTTATGTCTATGTTCATCAGTGATATTGGCCTGTAATTTTCTTTTTTGTGTCTGTGGTGCCTTTGTCTGGTTTTGGTATCAGGATGATGGTGGCCTCATAGAATGAGTTTGGGAGTGTTCCTTCCTCTGCAGTTTTTTGGAATAGTATCAGAAGGATAGGTGTTAGCTCTTCTCTAAATACTTGTTAGAACTCACCTGTGAAGCCATCTGGTTCTGGACTTCATTGGAAGTTTTTTTTTTTTCTTTTTTTTTAACATCTTTATTGGGGTATAATTGCTTTACAATGGTGTGTTAGTTTCTGCTTTATAACAAAGTGAATCAGTTATACATATACATATGTTCCCATATCTCTTCCCTCTTGCATCTCCCTCCCTCCCACGCTCCCTATCCCACCCCTCCAGACGGTCACAAAGCACCGAGCCGATCTCCCAGTGCCATACAGCTGCTTCCCTCTAGCTATCTACCTTACGTTTGTTAGTGTGTATATGTCCATGACTCTCTCTCGCCCTGCTACAGCTCACCCTTCCCCCTCCCCATATCCTCAAGTCCGTTCTTCAGTAGGTCTGTGTCTTTATTCCTGTCTTACCCCTAGGTTCTTCATGACATTTTTTTCCCCTTAAATTCCATATATATGTGTTAGCATACGGTATTTGTCTTTTTCTTTCTGACTTACTTCACTCTGTATGACAGACTCTAGGTCTATCTACCTCATTACAAATAGCTCAATTTCGTTTCTTTTTATGGCTGAGTAATACTCCATTGTATATATGTGCCACATCTTCTTTATCCATTCATCCGATGATGGGCACTTAGGTTGTTTCCATCTCCGGGCTATTGTAAATAGAGCTGCAATGAACATTTTGGTACATGACTCTTTTTGAATTTTGGTTTTCTCAGGGTATATGCCCAGTAGTGGGATTGCTGGGTCGTATGGTAGTTCTATTTGTAGTTTTTTTTTTTTTTAAACATCTTTATTGGGGTATAATTGCTTTACAATGGTGTGTTAGTTTCTGCTTTATAACAAAGTGAATCAGCTATACATATACATATGTTCCCATATGTCTTCCCTCTTGCATCTCCCTCCCTCCCGCTCTCCCCATCCCACCCCTCCAGGCTGTCACAAACCCCGAGCTAATATCCCTGTGCCTTGCAGCTGCTTCCCCCTAGCTATCTACCTTACTACGTTTGTTAGTGTGTATATGTCCATGACTCTCTCTCGCCTTGTCAAAACTCACCCTTCCCCCTCCCCATATCCTCAAGTCTGTTCTCCAGTAGGTCTGCGTCTTTATTCCTGTCTTACCCCTAGGTTCTTCATGACATTTTTTCCCCTTAAATTCCATATATATGTGTTAGCATACGGTATTTGTCTTTTTCTTTCTGACTTACTTCACTCTGTATGACAGACTCTAGGTCTATCCATCTCATTACAAATAGCTCAATTTCATTTCTTTTTAAGGCTGAGTAATATTCCATTGTGTATATGTGCCACATCTTCTTTATCCATTCATCCGATGATGGGCGCTTAGGTTGTTTCCATCTCCGGGCTATTGTAAATAGGGCTGCAATGAACATTTTGGTACATGACTCTTTTTGAATTTTGGTTTTCTCAGGGTATATGCCCAGTAGTGGGATTGCTGGGTCATATGGTAATTCTATTTGTAGTTTTTTAAGGAACCTCCATACTGTTCTCAATAGTGGCTGAACCAATTCACATTCCCACCAGCAGTGCAAGAGTGTCCCCTTTTCTCCACACCCTCTCCAGCATTTGTTGTTTCTGGATTTTTTGATGATGGCCATTCTGACTGGTGTGAGATGATATCTCATTGTAGTTTTGATTTGCATTTCTCTAATGATTAATGATGTTGAGCATTCTTTCATGTTTGTTGGCATTCTGTATATCTTCTTTGGAGAAATGTCTGTTTAGGTCTTCTGCCCATTTTTGGATGGGGTTGTTTGTTTTTTTGTTATTGAGCTGCATGAGCTGCTTGTAAATTTTGGAGATTAATCCTTTGTCAGTTGCTTCATTTGCAAATGTTTTCTCCCATTCTGAGGGTTGTCTTTTGGTCTTGATTATGGTTTCCTTTGCTGTGCAAAAGCTTTGAAGTTTCATTAGGTCCCATTTGTTTATTTTTGTTTTTATTTCCATTACTCTAGGAGGTGGGTCAGAAAGGATCTTGCTGTGATTTATGTCATAGAGTGTTCTGCCTATGTTTTCCTCTAAGAGTTTGATAGTTTCTGGCCTTACATTTAGGTCTTTAATCCATTTTGAGCTTATTTTTGTGTATGGTGTTAGGGAGTGATCTAATCTCATACTTTTACATGTACCTGTCCAGTTTTCCCAGCACCACTTATTGAAGAGGCTGTCCTTTCTCCACTGTACATTCCTGCCTCCTTTATCAAAGATAAGTTGTCCATATGTGCGTGGGTTTATCTCTGGGCTGTCTATCCTGTTCCACTGATCTATCTTTCTGTTTTTGTGCCAGTACCATACTGTCTTGATTACTGTTGCTTTGTAGTATAGTCTGAAGTCAGGGAGCCTGATTCCTCCAGCTCTGTTTTTCGTTCTCAAGATTGCTTTGGCTATTCGGGGTCTTTTGTGTTTCCATACAAATTGCGAAATTTTTTGTTCTAGTTCTGTGAAAAATGCCAGTGGTAGTTTGATAGGGATTGCATTGAATCTGTAGATTGCTTTGGGTAGTAGAGTCATTTTCACAATGTTGATTCTTCCCATCCAAGAACATGGTATATCTCTCCATCTATTTGTATCATCTTTAATTTCTTTCATCAGTGTCTTATAATTTTCTGCATACAGGTCTTTCGTCTCCTTAGGTAGGTTTATTCCTAGATATTTTATTCTTTTTGTTGCAGTGGTAAATGGGAGTGTTTTCTTGATTTCACTTTCAGATTTTTCATCATTAGTATATAGGAATGCCAGAGATTTCTGTGCATTAATTTTGTATCCTGCTACTTTACCAAATTCATTGATTAGCTCTAGTAGTTTTCTGGTAGCATCTTTAGGATTCTCTATGTAGAGTATCATGTCATCTGCAAACAGTGACAGCTTTACTTCTTCTTTTCCGATTTGGATTCCTTTTATTTCCTTTTCTTCTGTGATTGCTGTGGCTAAAACTTCCAAAACTATGTTGAATAAGAGTGGTGAGAGTGGGCAACCTTGTCTTGTTCCTGATCTTAGTGGTAATGCTTTCAGTTTTTCACCATTGAGGATGATGTTTGCTGTGGGCTTGTCATATATGGCCTTTATTATGTTGAGGAAAGTTCCCTCTATGCCTACTTTCTGGAGGGTTTTTATCATAAATGGGTGTTGAATTTTGTCGAAAGCTTTCTCTGCATGTATTGAGATGATCATATGGTTTTTCTCCTTCAATTTGTTAATATGGTTTATCACATTGATAGATTTGCGTATATTGAAGAATCCTTGCATTCCTGGAATAAACCCCACTTGATCATGGTGTATGATCCTTTTAATGTGCTGTTGGATTCTGTTTGCTAGTATTTTGTTGAGGATTTTTGCATCTCTGTTCATCAGTGATATTGGCCTGTAGTTTTCTTTCTTTGTGACATCCTTGTCTGGTTTTGGTATCAAGGTGATGGTGGCCTCGTAGAAGGAATTTGGGAGTGTTCCTCCCTCTGCTATATTTTGGAAGAGTTCGAGAAGGATAGGTGTTAGCTCTTCTCTAAACGTTTGATAGAATTCACCTGTGAAGCCATCTGGTCCTGGGCTTTTGTTTGTTGGAAGATTTTTAATCACAGTTTCAATTTCAGTGCTTGTGATTGGTCTGTTCATATTTTCTATTTCTTCCTGATTCAGTCTTGGCAGGTTGTGCATTTCTAAGAATTTGTCCATTTCTTCCAGATTGTCCATTTTATTGGCATAGAGTTGCTTGTAGTAATCTCTCATGATTTTTTTTTATTTCTGCAGTGTCAGTTGTTACTTCTCCTTTTTCATTTCTAATTCTATTGATTTGAGTCTTCTCCTTTTTTTTCTTGATGAGTCTGGCTAGTGGTTTATCAATTTTGTTTATCTTCTCAAAGAACCAGCTTTTAGTTTTATTGATCTTTGCTATTGTTTCCTTCATTTCTTTTTCATTTATTTCTGATCTGATCTTTATGATTTATTTCCTTCTGCTAGCTTTGGGGTTTTTTTGTTCTTCTTTCTCTAATTGCTTGAGGTGCAAGGTTAGGTTGTTTATTCGAGATGTTTCCTGCTTCTTAAGGTGGGCTTGTATTGCTATAAACTTCCCCCTTAGAACCGCTTTTGCTGCATCCCATAGGTTTTGTGTCGTTGTGTCTCCATTGTCATTTGTTTCTAGGTATTTTTTTATTTCCTCTTTGATTTCTTCAGTGATCACTTCATTATTAAGTAGTGTATTGTTTAGCCTCCATGTGTTTGTATTTTTTCAGATCTTTTCCTGTAATTGATGTCTAGTCTCATGGCGTTGTGGTCAGAAAAGATACTTGATACAATTTCAGTTTTCTTAAATTTACCAAGGCTTGATTTGTGACCCAAGATATGATCTATCCTGGAGAATGTTCCATGAGCACTTGAGAAAAATGTGTATTCTGTTGTTTTTGGATGGAGTGTCCTATAAATATCAATTAAGTCCATCTTGTTTAATGTATCATTTGAAGCTTGTGTTTCCTTATTTATTTTCATTTTGGATGATCTGTCCATGGGTGAAAGTGGGGTGTTAAAGTCCCCTACTATGAATGTGTTACTGTCGATCTCCCCTTTTATGGCTGTTAGTATTTGCCTTATGTATTGAGGTGCTCCTATGTTGGGTGCATAAATATTTACAATTGTTATATCTTCTTCTTGGATCGATCCCTTGATCATTATGTAGTGTCCTTCTTTATCCCTTTTAATAGTCCTTATTTTAAAGTCTATTTTGTCTGATATGAGAATTGCTACTCCAGCTTTCTTTTGGTTTCCCTTTGCATGGAATATCTTTTTCCATCCCCTTACTTTCAGTCTGTATGTGTCCCTAGGTCTGAAGTGGGTCTCTTGTAGACAGCATATATAAGGGTCTTGTTTTTGTATCCATTCAGCCAATCTGTGTCTTTTGGTGGGAGCATTTAGTCCATTTACATTTAAGGTAATTATCGATATGTATGTTCCTATTCCCATTTTCTATATTGTTTTGGGTTCGTTATTATAGGTCGTTTCCTTCTCTTGCGTTTCTTGTCTAGAGAAGTTCCTTTAGCATTTGCTGTAAAGCTGGTTTGGTGGTGCTGAACTCTCTCAGCTTTTGCTTGTCTGTAAAGGTTTTAATTTCTCCATCAAATCTGAATGAGATCCTTGCTGGGTAGAGTAGTCTTGGTTGCAGGTTTTTCTCCTTCATCACTTTCAGTATGTCCTGCCACTCCCTTCTGGCTTGTAGGGTTTCTTCTGAGAGATCAGCTGTTAACCTTATGGGGATTCCCTTGTGTGTTATTTGTTGTTTTTCCCTTGCTGCTTTTAATATGCTTTCTTTGTATTTAATTTTTGATAGTTTGATTAATATGTGTCTTGGCGTATTTCTCCTTGTATTTATCCTGTATGGGACTCTCTGTGCTTCCTGGACTTGATTAACTATTTCCTTTCCCATGTTAGGGAAGTTTTCAACTATAATCTCTTCAAATATTTTCTCAGTCCCTTTCTTTTTTTCTTCTTCTTCTGGAACCCCTATAATTCGAATGTTGGTGCGTTTAATGTTGTCCCAGAGGTCTCTGAGACTGTCCTCAGTTCTTTTCATTCTTTTTTCTTTATTCTGCTCTGCAGTAGTTATTTCCACTACTTTATCTTCCAGGTCATTTATCCGTTCTTCTGCCTCAGTTATTCTGCTATTGATCCTATCTAGAGTACTTTTAATTTCATTTATTGCATTGTTCATCGTTGCTTGTTTCATCTTTATGTCTTCTAGGTCCTTGTTAACTGTTTCTTGCATTTTGTCCATTCTACTTCCAAGATTTCGGATCATCCTTACTATCATTATTCTGAATTCTTTTTCAGGTAGATTGCCTATTTCCTCTTCATTTGTTAGGTCTGGTGGGTTTTTATCTTGCTCCTTCATCTGCTGTGTGTTTTTCTGTCTTCTCATTTTGCTTATCTTACTGTGTTTGGGGTCTCCTTTTTGCAGGCTGCACGTTCGTAGTTCCCGTTGTTTTTGATGTCTGTCTCCAGTGGCTAAGGTTGTTTCAGTGGGTTGTGTAGGCTTCCTGGTGGAGGGGACTAGTGCCTGTGTTGTGCTGGATGAGGCTGGATCTTGTCTCTCTAGTGGGCAGGTTCACGTCTGGTGGTGTGTTTTGGGGTGTCTGTGGCCTTATTATGATTTTAGGCAGCCTCTCTGCTAATGGGTGGGGTTGTGTTCCGGTTTTGCTAGTTGTTTGGCATAGGTTGTCCAGCACTGTGGCTTGCTGGTCGTTGAGTGAAGCTGGGTGCTGGTGTTAAGATGGAGGTCTCTGGGAGATTTCCACCGTTTAATATTATGTGGAGCTGGGAGGTCTCTTGTTGACCAGTGTCCTGAAGTTGGCTCTCCTACCTCAGAGGCAGAGCCCTGACTGCTGGGCTGGAGCACCAAGAGCCTTTCATCCACATGGCTCAGAATAAAAGGGAGAAAAAGTAGAGAGAATTAGTAGAAGTATGAGGAAAGAAAGAAGGAAAGGAGGAAAGGAAGGAAGGAAGAAAGAAGCAAAGAAGGAAAGAAAGGAGGGAGGGAGGAAGGAAGGAAGGAAGGAAGGAGGGAAAGAAGTTGAAAATGTAGAGAGAATTAGTAGAAGTATGAAGAAAGAAAGAAGGAAAGGAGGAAAGGAAGGAAGGAAGAAAGAAGCAAAGAAGGAAAGAAAGGGAGGGAGGGAGGAAGGAAGGAAGGAAGGAAGGAGGGAGGGAAAGGAGGAGAAAATGTAGAGAGAATTAGTAGAAGTATGAGGAAAGAAAGAAGGAAAGGAGGAAAGGAAGGAAGGAAGAAAGAAGCAAAGAAGGAAAGAAAGGAGGGAGGGAGGAAGGAAGGAAGGAGGGAAAGAAGGAGAAAATGTAGAGAGAATTAGTAGAAGTATGAGGAAAGAAAGAAGGAAAGGAGGAAAGGAAGGAAGGAAGAAAGCAAAGAAGGAAAGACAGGGAGGGAGGAAGGAAGGAAGGAAGGAGGGAAAGAAGGAAAAAAGACAGAAAGAAAGAAGATACAGTAAAAATAAAATAAAGTATAATATAGTTATTGAACTAAAAAATATTTAGGAAAAAAAAAAAAAGGGACGGATAGAACCCTAGGACAAATGTTGGAAGCAAAGCTATACAGAGAAAATCTTACACAGAAGCATACACATACACGTTCACAAAAAGAGGCAAAGGGGAAAAATCATAAATCCTGCTCCCAGAGACCACCTCCTCAACCTGGGGTGATTCGCTCTCTAAAGGAGGGAAGGAAGGAAGGAAAGAAAGAAAGAAAGAACGAAGGTAAAGTACAATAAAGTTATTACAATTAAAATTAATTATTAAGAAAAAAAAATTTTTTTTAAAAAACCATGGACGGATAGAGCCCTAGGACAAATGGTGGAAGCAAGGGTATACAGACAAGATCTCACACAGAAGCATACACGCACACATTCACAAAAAGAGGAAAAGGGAAAAAAATCACAGATCTCGCTCCTAAATTCCACCTCTTCAATTTGGGATCACTCCCTGTCTATTCAGGTATTCACAGATGCAGGGCACATCAAGTTGATTGTGGAGCTTCAATCCGCCGCCTCCGCGGCTGCCGGGAGAGACCTCCCCCTCTCCTCCCTGCTCTCACAGCTCACAGGAGTTCAGCTTTAGTACCCGGCCCTGCCCCTGCGCGCAGGTTGCTGGAGGGCGTCTGTTTTTTGCTCAGACAGGACGGGGTTAAAGGAGCCACTGATTCGGGGGCTCCGGCTCACTCAGGTCGGGGGTTGGGGGATGGGGGAAGGAGGGGCACTGCGTGCGGGGCGGGCCTGCGGCGGCAGAGGCAGCGTGACGCTGAGGCAGAGGCCGGCGTGACGTTGCACCAGCCTGAGACCCGCCGTGCGTACTCCCGGGGAAGTTGTCCCTGGATCCCGGGAACCTGGCAGTGGCGGCCTGCACAGGCTCCGCAGAAGAGGGGCGCGGAGAGTGACCTGTGCTCGCACACAGCCCCCCTGGTGGCGGCAGCAGCAGCCCCAGCGTCTCCCGCCCGTCTCTGGAGTTCCTTTAAGCAGCGCTCTTAAACCCCTCTCCTCGCGCACCAGGAAACAAAGAGGGAAGAAAAAGTCTCTTGCCTCTTTCGTAGGTGCAGGCTTTTCCCCGAACTCCCTCCCGGCTAGTCGTGGCGCACCAACCCCTTCAGGCTATGTTCAAGCCGCCAACCCCAGTCCTCTCCCTGCGCTCCGTCCAAAACCGAAACCCGAGCCTCAGCTCGCAGCCCCGCCCGCCCCGGCGGGTGAGCAGACAAGCCTCTCGGGTTGGTGAGTGCCGGTCGGCACCGATCGTCTGTGCAGGAATCTTCCTGCTTTGCCCTCCGCACCCGTCGCTGTGCACTACTCCGCGGTCCCGAAGCTCCCCCCTCCGCCTCCCGCAGTCTCCGCCCGCGGAGGGGCTTCCTAGTGTGTGGAAACTTTTCCTCCTTCACAGCTCCCTCCCACTGGTGCAGGTGCCGTCCTTATTCTTTTGTCTCTGTTTTTTCTTTTTTTCTTTTGCCCTACCCAGGTACGTGGGGAGTTTCTTGCCTTTTGGGAGCTCTGAGGTCTTCTGCCAGCCTTCAGTAGGTGTTCTGTAGGAGTTGTTCCACGTGTAGATGTATTTCTGGTGTATCCGTGAGGAGGAAGGCGATCTCCACATCTTACTCTTCCGCCATCTTCCAACCCATCCTATTTGTAGTTTTTTAAGGAACCTCCATACTGTTCATAGTGGCTGAACCAATTCACATTCCCACCAGCAGTGCAAGAGTGTTCCCTTTTCTCCACACCCTCTCCAGCCTTTATTGTTTCTAGATTTTTTGATGATGGCCATTCTGATTGGTGTGAGATGATATCTCATTGTAGTTTTGATTTGCATTTCTCTAATGATTAATGATGTTGAGCATTCTTTCATGTGTTTGTTGGCAGTCTGTATATCTTCTTTGGAGAAACATTGGAAGTTTTTTAACTTGTAATTGGTCTGCTCATATTTTCTTTTTCTTCCTGGTTCAGTCTCAGGAGATTGTACCTTTCTAAGAATATGTCCATTTCTTCTAGGTAGTACATTTTATTGGCATGTAATCGCTTGTAGTATTCCCTTATGATCCTTTGTATTTCTGTGGTGTTATTTGTAACTTTTCCTTTTCTTTTCTAATTTTACTGATTTAAGCCTTCTCCCTTTTTTTCTTGTTGAGTCTGGCTAAAGGTTTATCAATTTTGTTTATCTTTTCAAAGAACCAGGTTTTAGTTTCATTGGTCTTTGCTGTTGTTTTCTTCATCTCTATTTCATTTATTCCTGCTCTGATCTTTATGATTTCTTTCCTTCTCCTAACTTTGGGTTTTTTATTTTCTTCTTTCTCTAGTTACTTTAGCTGTAAGATTAGATTGTTTATTTGGGATTTTTCTTGTTTCCTGAGGTAAGATTGTATTGCTATGAACTTCCCTCTTAGAACTGCTTTTCCTGCATCCCATAGGTTTTGGATCATCATGTTTTGTTTTCACTTGTCTCTAGGTATTTTTTTGATTTCCTCTTTTTTTTTTCTTTTTGGCCACACCACACAGCTTGTGGGATCTTAGTTCCCTGATCCAGGGATTGAACCTGGGCCCTTGGCAGTGAAAGCACAGAGTCCTAACCACTGGTCTGCCAGGAAATTCCCTGATTTCCTGATTGATTTCTTTGGTGATCCATTGGTTGTTTAGTAACATATTGTTTAGCCTCCATGTATTTGTTATTTTTACCATTTTTTCTTGTAGATTTCTAATCTCATAGTGTTGTGGTTGGAAAAGATGCCTGATATGATTTCAGTTTTCTTAAATTTACCAAGGCTTTTTTTATGGCCCGCATGTGATACATCCTGGAGAAAGTTCCATGTGCACTTGAGAAGAATGTGTGTTCTGCTGCTTTTGGATGGAATGCTCTATAAATTTCAATTATATCTATTGGGTGTAACGTGTCATTTAAGGCCTCTGTTTCCTCATTGATTTTCCATCTGGATGATCTGTCCATTGATGTAGGTGGGGTGTTAAAGTCCCCCACTACTATTGTGTTACTGTTGATTTCTCCTTTTATGGCCGTTAGCATGTGTCTTATATATTGAGGTACTCCTGTGTTAGGTGCATATATATTTACAATTGTTATGTCTTATTCTTGGATTGACCCCTTGATCATTATGTAGTGTCCTTCTTTGTCTCTTGTAACAGTCTTTATTTTGAAGTCTAATATGAGTATTGCTATTCCAGCATTCTTTAGATTTCCATGTGTGTGCAATACCTTTTCCATCCCCTCACTTTCAGTCTGTATGTGTCCCTAGATCTGAAGTGGGTCTCTTGTAGACAGCATATATATGGGTCTTCTTTTTCTATACATTCAGCCAGTCTGTGTCTTTTGGTTGGAACATGTAATCCATTTACTTTTAAGGTAATTATCAATATGTATGTTCTTATTGCCATTTTCTTAATTGTTTTAGGATTTTTTGGGTAGGTTTTTTTTCTTCCTTTCCTCTTCTCTTGTAATTTGATTATCTTTAGCGTTGGGTTTGGATTCCTTTATCTTTTTGTGTTTGTATCGATTGTAGCTTTTTGGTTTGCAGTTACCATGAGGTTTTGATGTAGCAGTCTATATATATACAAGATTGTTTTACGTTGCTTGTCTTAGTTTCAAATGCACTTCCTGCATTTGTACTCTCCTCTTCTCACAGTTGCTGGATTTGATATATTTGTTTGTGGATGATTTCCTACCTTTATTATATGTTTGCCTCTGTGATATAATTATTTTCCAGTTTGTGGATTGCCCACCCAGTGGTTATGGGATTTGATTATATCATGAAAGCACCCTTCATAGTGTCTGCTTGTGGCTTCTTCTTAGTATTTGGAGGTAGAATATCTTTTTTGGTAGGGTCCAGTCTTTTTTGCTGATGATTGTTCAGAAGTTAGCTGTGATTTTGTGAGAGGAGGTCAGCTCAAGTCCTTCTACTCTGCCATCTTTTCTCCTTTCTTTTCCCTGATGACCTTGTTAATTTGATATTCTGATCCAGCAGGTCAGGGGTCTGAGCCTTAGCATCTGGGAGGTTCTTAGATTTGCAGTCAATGCCGCTGGTCCCCTGACCACAGTTTAGGTAGCAAGAAGTTAAAGGTTAGATAAAAGAGGAGGTCAAGAAGGATCAGCAGAGGATGGTGTCATGAAAGCAAAGATAAAACAGTATTTCAAGAAGGAGGGAGTGGTCAACTGAGTCAAATTCTTTGGTGAATGAGAAAGCTGAAGATAGACATGTCTGTTGGGTTTGGTGACATGAAGGTGGCTGGTGACCTTGGAAAGAGAAGTTTCAATGTACTGGTAGGAATGGAAGGCAAAGTTAGTAAAGTGAAGACAGTAAATAAAGATAATACTTTCTAGAAGTTCTGCTGTTAGAGAAATTAGTGATCCTCAGGAAGGGCGCTTGGGGAAAAAGGAGGTACTGAGTAAGTTTGTGTATGAATGGAATAATTCAGTAGATGGAAGCTGATGTTATAGCAGGGAGAAGCCATGCCTCCAGGTCAAAACCTATGAAAAGGGAGAAGAAATGGGGTCCAGAGCACAGGTGGAGTGATTAGGCCTGTGTGGGAACAGTGATATTCCTTCTATTGTAAAAAGATGGAGCACCTAGAACATGGGCTAGAATTAGATAAAGATAGGTGTATAGATTTGGGAGTGAAGATAAGACCATCTGATTTTTTAAATTGAAGTATAGTTGATTTACAATATTAGTTTCAGGTGTACAGCATGGCGATTTGATATTTTTATAGGTTATACTTCATTTAAAGTTATTATTATAAGATTTTGGTTATATTAGTTTGTACCTCTTAATCCCGTTCCTCTGTCATGTTCCTTTCCCATCCCCTCCCCTCTGGCAACCACCTGTTTGTTCTCTGAATCAATGACTGTTTCTGTTTGGTTATATTTGTTCATTTGTTTTTTAGATTCCACATATAAGTGAAGTCATACAGTATTTGTCTTCTCTGATTGATTTCACTTAGCGTAATACCCTCTGGGTTCTTCATGTTGTCACAAATGGCAAGATTTCATTCATTTTTATGGTTGAGTAATATTTACCCATCTATCAGTGGGCACCTAGGTTGCTTCCATATCTTGGCTATTGTAAATAATGCTTCAGTGAACATAAGGGTGCATTTATCAGTTAGAAATAGTGTTTTCATTTACTTCAGATAAATACTCAGTATTGAAATTTCTCATCATATGGTAGTTCTATTTTTAATTTTTTGAGGAATCTCCATACTGTTTTCCACAGTAGCTTCACCAATTTACATTCCCACCACCAGTGTACCAGGGTTCCTTTTTCGCCACATCCTTCCCAATGCTCGTTATTTGTTGTCTTTTCAACAGTCATTCTGACAGGTTTGAGTCAATATATCATTGTGGTTTTGATTTGCATTTCCTTGATGCTAAGTGATGTTGAGCATCTTTTCATGTGCCTGTTGGCCATCTATGTGTCATCTTTGTAAAAATGTCTATTCAGGTTTCTTGCCCATTTCTTAATCAGGTTGTTTGTTTTCTTATTATCAATTTGTATGAGATCTTTATATATTTTGGATATTAACCCCTTATCAGATGTATCGTTTGCACATATATTTTCCCATTTAGTAGTTTGTCTTTGCATTTTGTTGATGGTTTCTTTTATTGTGCAAAAGCTTTTTTTTTTAAATATCCAAGGTGCCTTTATTTTTTTTAATTTGTATTGGAGTATAGTTGATTTACAATGTTCTGTTAATTTCAGCTGTACAACAAAGTGAATCAGTTATACATGTGCATATATCCACTCTTTTTAAAAATTATTTTCCCACGTAGACCATTACAGAGTATTGAGTAGAGTTCCCTGTGCTATACAGTAGGTTTTATTAGTTATCTATTTTATATGGTAGTGTGTATATGTCAATCCCATTCTGCCAATACATCCCTCCCCACTACCCCTTATCCCCTAGTAACTGTAAGTTTCTTTTCTGTGACTCTACTTCTACTTTGTAAGTAAGTTCATTGGTACCCTTTTTTTAGATACCGCATGTAAGTGATAACATATGATATTTGTATGGAAGACATATCATATGTCTTTCTCCGTCTGACTTATTTCACTCATTATGAAAGTCTCTAGGCCCATCCATGTTGATGCAAATGGCATTATTTTGTTCTTTTTTATGGCTGAGTAATATTCCATTGTGCATATGTACCACATCTTCTTTATCCATTCCTCTGTTGATGGATATTTAGGTTGCTTCTATATTCTGGCTACTGTAAATAGTGATGCAATGAACATTGGGGTGCATGTATCTTTTCAATTTATGGTTTTCTCTGAGTATATGCCTAGGAGTGGGATTGCTGAATCATATGATAGTTCTATTTTTAGTTTTCTAAGTGATCTCCATAATGTTCTCCATAGTGGCTAGACCAATTTACATTCCCACCAACAGTGTAGGAGGTTTCTCTTTTTTCCACACCCTCTCCAGCATTTATTGTAGATTTTTTGATGATGGCCATTCTGACCAGTGTGAGGTAATACTCATTGTAGTTTTGATTCACATTTCTCTAGTAATTAGTGATGTTGAGCATCTTTTCACATGCTTTTTGGCTATCTTCATGTCTTCTTTGCAGAAATGACTAGATCTTTTGCCCATTTTTTGATTGGGTTGTTTGTGGGGTTTTTTTGATATTGAGCTGCATGAGCTGTTTGTATATTTTGGAGATTAATCCCTTGTCGGTTGCTTCATTTACAAATATTTTCTCCCATTCTGGGGTTGTCTTTTTGTTTTTTTTTTTTTTTTTTTTTTTTTTTTTGTGGTAAGCGGGCCTCTCACTGTTGTGGCCTCTCCCGTTGCGGAGCACAGGCTCCGGACGCGCAGGCTCAGCGGCCATGGCTCACGAGCCCAGCCACTCCGCGGCATGTGGGATCTTCCCAGACCGGGGCACGAACCCGTGTCCCCTGCATCGGCAGGCGGACTCTCAACCACTGCGCCACCAGGGAAGCCCGTCTTTTTGTTTTGTTTATGGTTTCCTTTGCTGTGCAAAAGCTTTTAAGTTTCATTAGGTCCCATTTGTTTATTTTTATTTTCATTACTCTAAGATATGGATTGAAAAAGTTGTTGCTGTGATTTATGTCAAAGTGTCTTCTGCCTGTTTTCCTCTAAGAGTTTTATAGTTTCTGGCCTTACATTTAGCTCTTTAATCCATTTTGAGTTTATTTTTGTGTATGATGTTAGGGAGTGTTCTAATTTCATTCTTTTACATGTAGCTGTCCAGTTTTCCCAGCACCACTTATTGAAGAGACTGTCTTTTCTCCATTGTATATTCTTGCCTCCTTTGTCATAGATTAGATGACCATAGGTGCGTGGGTTTATCTCTGGACTTTCTGTACTATTCCATTTATCTGTATTTCTGTTTCTGTGACAGTACCATACTGTTTTGATTACTGTAGCTCTGTAGGATAGTCTGAAGTCAGGGAGCCTGATTCCTCCATCTGTGTTTTTCATTTTCAAGATTGCTTTGGCTAGTTGGGGTCTTTTGTGTTTCCCTACAAATTTTAAAGATTTTTTGTTCTAATTCTGTGAAAAATGCCATTGGTAATTTGATAGGGATTGCATTGAATCTGTAGATTGCTTTGGGTAGTATAGTCATTTTCACAATATTGATTCTTCCAGTACGAGAACATGGTATATCTCTGCATCTGTTTATGTCATCTTTGGTTTTTTTTCGTCAGTTTCTTATAGTTTTCTGAGAGCAGATCTTTTGCCTCCTTAGGTAGGTTTATTCCTAGGTATTTTATTCTTTCTGTTGCAATGTAAATGGGACAGTTTCCTTAATTTCTCTTTCTGATCTTTCATTGTTAGTATATGCAAGAGATTTCTGTGTATTAATTTTGTATCATGCAACTTTACCAAATTCATTGATGAGCTCTACTAGTTTTCTGGTAGCATCTTTAGGGTTTTCTACGTATAGTATTATCATGTCATCTGCAAACAGTGACAGTTTTACTTCTTTTCCAATTTGGATTCCTTCTATTTCTTCTTTGATTGCAATGGCTAGGACTTCAAAAACTATATTTAATAAAAGTGGTGAGAGTGGACATCCTTATCTTGTTTTTTATCTTAGAGGAAATTATTTCAATTTTTCACCATTAAGAATGATATTTGCTGTGACTTTATCATATATGGCCTTTATCATGTTGAGATAGGTTCCCTCTGTGCCCACTTTCTGGAGAGTTTTTACCATAAATGAGTGTTGAATTTTGTCAAATGCTTTTTCTGCATCTATTCAGATGATCATATGATTTTTATTCAGTTTGTTAATATGGTGTATCACATTGATGGATTTGCATATACTGTATTGAAGAATCCTTGCATCTCTGGGGTGAATCCCATTTGATCATGGTGCATGATCCTTTTAATGTGTTGTTTTATTTTGTTGGCTAGTATTCTGTGGAGGATTCTTGCTTCTGTGTTCATCAGTGCTATTGGTCTGTAATATTCTTTATTTGTGATGTATTTGTCTGGTTTTGGTATCAGTGTGATGGTGGCTTCATAGAATGAGCTTGGGAGTGTTCCTTCCTCTCAAATTTTTGGAAGAATTTGAGAAGAATAGGTGTTAGCTCTTCTCTAAATGTTTGATAAAACTCATCTGTGAAGCCATCTGGTCCTGGGCTTTTGTTGGAAGATTTTTTTTTTTTTTGCGATACGCGGGCCTCCCACTGTTGTGGCCTCTCCCGTTGCGGAGCACAGGTTCCGGACACGCAGGCTCAGTAGCCATGGCCCATGGGACTAGCCACTCCGCAGCATGTGGGATCTTCCCGGACCGGGGCACGAACCCGTGTCCCGTGCATCAGCAAGCGGACTCTCAACCACTGCGCCACCAGGAAAGCCCCCTGTTGGAAGATTTTAAATCACCGTTCCAATTTCATTACTTGTGATTAGTCTGTTCATATTTTCTAGTTCTTCCTGGTTCAGTCTTGAAAGGTTGTATCTTTTTAAGAACTTGTCTCTTTCTTCCAGGTTTTCTATTTTATTGGCATATAGTTGCTTGTAGTAGTCTCTTAGCCTTTGTATTTCTGTGGTGTCAGTTGTAACTTCTGCTTTTTAATGTCTAATTTTACTGATTTGAGTCCTCTCCCATTTTTTAATTGGTGAGCCTGGCTAAAGGTTTATCAATTTTGTTTATCTTTTCAAAGAACCAACTTTTAGTTTCATTGGTCTTTGCTATTATTTTCCTCATCTCTATTTCATTCATTTCTGATCTGATCTTTATGATTTCTTTCCTTCTACTAAGGAAGGGTTTTGTTTGCTCTTCTTTCTCTAGTTGCTTTAGGTATAAGGTTAGGTTGTTTATTTGAGATGTTTGTTGTTTCTTGAGGTAGGATTGTATTGCTATAAACTTCCTTCTTAGAACTGCTTTTGCTGCGTCCCATAGGTTTTGCGCTGTTGTGTTTTTGTTGTCATTTTTCTCTAGGTATTTTTTGATTTCCTCTTTGATTTCTTTAGTGATCCATTGGTTATTTAGTAACATATTGTTTAGCCTCCATGTGTTTGTGTTTTTTAGGTTTTTTTTTTCCTGTAATTAGCTTCTAATCTCATGGCATTGTGGTCAGAAAAGATGCTTGATATGATTTCAATTTTCGTAAATTTACCAAGGCTTGATTTGTGACCTGAGATGCCCTGGAGAATGTTGCATGTTCTTGCGCTTGAGAAGAAAGTGTATTCTGCTGCTTTCAGATGGAATGCTCTATAAATATCAATTAAGTCTATCTGGTCTAATGTGCGATTTAAGGCTTGTGTTTCTTTGTTAATTTTCTGTCTGGATAACCTTTGCGTTGGTGTAAGTGGGGTGTTAAAGTCCCCTAATAATATTGTGTTACTGTTGATTTCCCCCCCTTTTTTTTTTTTTTGCGGTACGTGGGCCTCTCACAGCTGTGGCCTCTCCCACTGTGGAGCAACAGGCTCTGGACATGCAGGCTCAGCGGCCACAGCCCACGGGCACAGCCGCTCAGCGGCATGTGGGATCCTCCTGGACCGGGGCACGAACCCGCTTCCCCTGCATTGGCAGGCAGACTCCCAACCACTGCGCCACCAGGGAAGCCCTGATTTCCCCTTTTATGGCTGTTTAAAAGCTTTTAAGTTTAATAATGTGTCATTTATTTATTTTTGCTTTTCTTTCCCTTGCCTGAGGAGACAGATCCAAAAAACTATTACCAAGGCTTATGTCAAAGAGTGTACTGCCTATGGTTTTTTTTTTTTTTTCCTAATTTTTAAAAAAGTTACTTTTAGTTGTGTTGGGTCTTTGTTGCTGCATGCGGGTTTTCTCTACCTGTGGCAAGTGGAGGCTACTCTTTGTTGTCATGTGCAGGCTTCTCATTGTGGTGGCTTCTCTTGTTGCAGAGCATGGGCTCTAAGTGTGCAGGCTTCATTAGCTGTGGCTCGTGGGTTTTAGAGTGCAGGCTCAGTAGTTGTGGCGCACAGGCTTAGTTGCTCCATGGCATGTGGGATCTTCCTGCACCAGGGATTGAACCTGTGTCCCCTGCATTGGCAGGTAGATTCTTAACCACTGCACCAACAGGGAAGTCCCTGCCTATTTTTTTTGTTTGTTTGTTTCCTTTGGAGTTGATAGGCTCATTTTATTCATTTTTTTCAAGAAAATCTTTGCCACTCAGTCATGAATAACTAGTTATCCGTCATTCTTTCAAGTTAAAATGGTGGTACTTGAAAGTGACAATGCATGTAGCTAGTTCAGCTTGTAATTCAGTCTCACAAGTGATTTTTCTCTAGATAACCTACATATTTTGGTATGCAAAAGAAGTATTTTGTGTACTTCCCATCTAGTTACACAGAATATTTAAAACGTGTGTACTTAAGAGGTGAGATTTGGTAAAATGAATGTGTATTGCATTATCAAGAACATTCTTTTCGCGGGCTTCTTAGTTCCGAAGCACTGGCTCCTTAGTTGCAGCACGTGGGCTCCTTAGTTGTGACAGTCTCCTTAGTTGCAGCAGGTGGGCTCCTTAGTTGCGGCAGGCAGGCTCCTTGATTGTGGCATGTGAACTCTTAGTTGTGACATGAAAGTGCAATCTAGTTCCCTGACCAGGAATCAAAACCAGCCCCTAGCATTGGGAGTGCGGAGTCTTATCCGTTGCGCCACCAGAGAAGTCCCTCAAGAACATTCTTTTTTTTTTTCTTCAGACACACACACTGTATTTTATTTTTACACAGATAAACTGACACCAAGCATTGTAAATGGATGACTGCAACAAAAGCAACAATGATTGAAATTACGAAACACGAAACACACTCATACTGTGTCATAGTATTGACCTTCAGTTCAGTAATCCTCCACTGTAACACTTCCTTTACTTTGCAGTGAAAATTGATTTGTATATTTTTTGCTTCTGAGTCCTTGTGGGATTTTTTTTATTCAAAGTCACAAAAATTATAATCATACTCATCAGTTCACTCAGTCCCATGTAATTAATTTTTTTTTCATCTTGATCTTTTGTAGTACTTTTATGAATTCATCAGTTTTCCATTAGAGTTCTGAAAATGTTTATTCATTCAGTTCAGCAGTATAGTCAGTTATCAGAAATCTGTACTTGTCAGAGTCTTTTCCATGAATTCCTTGAAGATAAAACCCTTTTATAGGAACATTTTTGCAAAAGCATCAGAGTACACCCAGAACTGTTTGTGAATGACAAAACACTTAAAAATGACTGTGGTTAAAGATTTGATGAAACTTCATAATAATGCAATTGAAAAGGGAATTTAGTCATTTCTGAGATGTACATTATAAAGTAATAACTAGAATTATGACATAACATTATACAGGAACACATAAGATTTTTAGAAATTTCATGTAATGTCTGAAACATTTATATTAACACATTTCTATACAAATAACCCAAAGAGTGTTTAGAATTAGTTGGGGTTTTTTTGTTTGTTTGCTTATACTGAAGGTTCTTATTAGTCATCAATTTTATACACATCAGTGTATACATGTCAATCCCAATCACCCAATTCAGCACATCACCATCCCCACCCCGCTGAGGTTTATCCCCCTTGGTGTCCATACGTTTCTTCTCTACATCTGTGTCTCAACTTCTGCCCTGCAAACCGGTTCATCTGTACCATTTTTCTAGGTTCCACATACGTGCATTAATATATGATATTTGTTTTTCTCTTTCTGACTTACTTCACTCTGTATGACAGTCTCTAGATCCATCCACGTCTCACCAAATGATTCAATTTCGTTCCTTTTATGGCAAGTAATATTCCATTGTATATATGTACCACAACTTCTTCATCCATTCATCTGTCGATGGGCATTTAGGTTGCTTCCATGACCTGTCTATTGTAAATAGTGCTGCAATGAACATTGGGGTGCATGTGTCTTTTTGAATTATGGTTTTCTCTGGGTATATGCCCAGTAATGGGATTGCTGGATCATATGGTAATTCAATTTTTAGTTTTTTAAGGAACCTCCATACTGTTCTCCATAGTGGCTGTATCAATTTACATTCCCACCAACAGTGCAAGAGGGTTCCTTTTCTCCACACTCTCTCCAGCATTTGTTGTTTGTAGATTTTCTGATGATGCCCATCCTAACTGGTGTGAGGTGATATATCATTGTAGTTTTGATTTGCAGTTCTCTAATAATTAGTGATGTCGAGCAGCTTTTCATGTGTTTCTTGGCTATCTGTATGTCTTCTTTGGAGAAATGTCTATTTAGGTCTTCTGCCTGTTTTTGGATTGGGTTGTTTGTTTCTTTAATATTGAGCTGCATGAGCTGCTTATATATTTTGGAGATTAATCCTTTGTCCGTTGATTCATTTGCAAATATTTTCTTCCATCTGAGGGTTGTCTTTTCTTGTTTGTAGTTTCCTTTGCTGTACAAAAGCTTTTAAGTTTCATTAGGTCCTATTTGTTTATTTTTGTTTATTTCCTACTCTAGGAGGCAGATCAAAAAAGACCTTGTTGTGATTTATGTCAAAGAGTGTTTTTCCTATGTTTTCCTCTAAGAGTTTTATAGTATCCAGGCTTACATTTACGTCTCAAATCCATTTTGAGCTTATTTTTGTGTATGGTGTTAGGGAGTGTTCTAATTTCATTCTTTTACATGTAGCTGTCCAGTTTTCCCAGCACCACTCTTTGAAGAGACTGTCTTTTCTCCATTGTATATCCTTGCCTCCTTTTTCATAGCTTAGTTGACCACAGGTGCGTGGGTTTACCTCTGGGTTTTCTGTCTTGTTCCATTGATCTATGTTTCTGTTTTTGTGCCAGTACCATATTTTCTTGATTACTGTAGCTTTGTAGTATAGTCTGAAGTCAGGGAGTCTGATTCCTCCAGCTCCGTTTTTTTTCTCTCAAGACTGCTTTGGCTATTTGGGGTCTTTTGTGTCTCCATACAAATTTTAAGATGATTTGTTCTAGTTCCGTAAAAAATGCCATTGGTAATTTGATAGGGATTGCATTGAATCTGTCAATTGCTTTGGGTAGTATAGTCATTTTCACAATATATCAATCCAAGAACATTGTATATCTCTCCATCTGTAGGTATCATCTTTAATTTCCTTCATCAGAGTCTTATAGTTTTCTGCCTACAGGTCTTTTATCTCCGTAGGTAGGTTTATTCCTAGGTATTTTATTCTTTTTGTTGCAGTGGTAAATAGGATTGTTTCCTTAATTTCTCTTTCAGATTTTTCATCATTAGTGTGTAGGAATTCAAGTGATTATTGTGCATTAATTTTGTATCCTACAACTTTACCAGATTCGTTGATTAGCTCTAGTAGTTTTCTGGTGGCATTTTTAGGATTCTCTATGTATAGTATCATGTTATCTGCAAACAGTGACAGTTTTACTTCTTCTTTTCCAATTTGTATTCCTTTTATTTCTTTTTCTCCTCTGATTGCCATGGCTAGGCCTTCCAAAACTATGTTGAATACTAGTGCTGAGAGTAGACATCCTTGTCTTGTTCCTTATCTTGGAGGAAATGCTTTCAGTTTTTCACCATTGGGAATGATGTTTGCTGTGGGTTTGTCATATATGGCCTTTATTATGTTGAGGTAGGGTCCCTCTATGCCCACTTTCTGGAGAGTTTTTATCATAAATCAGTGTTCAATTTTGTCAACAGCGTTTTCAGCATCTATTGAGATGATCATATGGTTTTTATTCTTCAAGTTTGTTAATATGGTGTATCACATTGATCGATTTGTGTATATTGAAGAATCCTTGCATCCCTGGGATAAATGCCACTTGATCATGATGTATGATACTTTCAACGTGTTGTTGGATTCTGTTTGCTGGTATTTTTGTTGAGGATTTTTGCATCTATATTCATCAGTGATAGTGGTCTGTAATATTTTTTTTATAGTATCTTTGGCTTTGGTATCAGGGTGCTGGTGGCCTCATAGAATGAGTTTGGGGGTGTTCCTCCTCTGCAGTTTTCACCTGTGAAGCCATCTGCTCTTGGGCTTTTCCTTGTTGGAAGATTTTTAATTATGATTTCAATTTCATTAGTTGTTATTGGTTTGTTCATATTTTCTGTTTCTTCCTGGTTCACTCTTGGAAGGTTGTACCTTTCTAAGAATTTGTCAGTTTCTTCCAGGTTGTCCATTTTATTGGCATAGAGTTGCTTGTAGTATTCTCTTAGCATGCTTTGTAGTTCTGTGCTGCCTGTTGTAACTTCTCCTTTTTCATTTCTTTCTTACTGAATTGAGTCCGCTTTCTCTTTCTCTTGACGAGTCTGGCTAATGGTTTATCCATTTTGTTTATCTTCTCAAAGAACCAGCTTTTAGTTTTATTGATCTTATTGTTTTCTTTTTTCCTGTTTCATCTCTGATTTTTATGATTTCTTTCCTTCTGCTAACGTTGGGTTTTGTTTGTTCTTCATTCTCTAGTTACTTTAGGTGTAAGGTTAGATGGTTTGTTTGAGATTTTTGTTATTTCTTGAGGTAGGCTTGTATTGCAGTAAACTTCCCTCTTAGAACTGCTTTTGCTGCATCCCATAGGTTTTGGATTGTCGTGTTTTCATTGTCATTTTTCTCTAGGTATGTTTTTCTTTGTTCTTTGATTTCTTCAGTGATCTCTTGGTTATTTAGTAGTGTATTGATTAGCCTCCAGGTGTTTGTGTTGTTTTACAGTTTTTTCCCTGTAATGGATTTGTAGTCTCATAGTGTTGTGGTCAGAAAAGATGCTTGATATGATTTCAATTTTCTTAAATTTACTGAGGCTTGATTTGTGGCCCAAGATGTGATCTATCCTGGAGAATGTTCTGTGTGCCCTTGAGAAGAAAGGGTAGTCTGCTGTTTTTGGATGGAATATCCTATAAATATCGATTAAATCTATTTGGTCTATTGTGTCATTTTTTAAAAAACATCTTTATTGGAGTATAATTGCTTTACAATGGTGTGTTAGTTTCTGCTTTATAACAAAGTGAATCAGTTATACATATACATATGTTCCCATATCTCTTCCCTCTTGCGTTTCCCTCCCTCCCACCCTCCCTATCCCACCCCTCCAGGCAGTCACAAAGCACCGAGCTGATATCCCTGTGCTATGCGGCTGCTTCCCGCTAACTATATACCTTACGTTTGTTAGTATATATATGCCCATGCCTCTCTCTCGCTTTGTCACAGCTCACCCTTCCCCCTCCACATATCCTCAAGTCCGTTCTCCAGTAGGTCTGTGTCTTTATTCCTGTCTTACCCCTAGGTTCTTCATGACATTTTTTCCCCTTAAATTCCATATATATGTGTTAGCATATGGTATTTGTCTTTCTCTTTCTGACTTCCTTCACTCTGTATGACAGACTCTAGGTCCATCCACCTCATTACAAATAGCTCAATTTCGTTTCTTTTTATGGCTGGGTAATATTCCATTGTATATATGTGCCACATCTTCTTTATCCATTCATCCAATGCTGGGACTTAGGTTGTTTCCATCTCCAGGCTATTGTAAATAGAGCTGCAATGAACATTCTGGCACATGACTCCTTTTGAATTTTGGTTTTCTTAGGGTATATGCCCAGTAGTGGGATTGCTGGGTCATATGGTAGTTCTATTTGTAGTTTTTTAAGGAACCTCCATACTGTTCTCCATAGTGGCTGAACCAATTCACATTCCCACCAGCAGGGCAAAAGGGTTCCCTTTTCTCCACACCCTCTCCAGCATTTATTATTTCTACATTTTTTGATGATGGCCATTCTGACTGGTGTGAGATGATATCTCATTGTAGTTTTGATTTGCATTTCTCTAATGATTAATGATGTTGAGCATTCTTTCATGTGTTTGTTGGCAGTCTGTATATCTTCTTTGGAGAAATGTCTATTTAGGTCTTCTGCCCTTTTTTGAATTGGGTTGTTTGTTTTTTTGTTATTGAGCTGCATGAGCTGCTTATAAATTTTGGAAATCAATCCTTTGTCAGTTGCTTCATTTGCAAATATTTTCTCCCATTCTGTGGGTTGTCTTTTTGTCTTGTTTATGGTTTCCTTTGCTGTGCAAAAGCTTTGACGTTTCATTAGGTCCCATTTGTTTATTTTTGTTTTTATTTCCATTTCTCTAGGAGGTGGGTCAAAAAGGATCTTGCTGTGATTTATGTCATAGAGTGTTCTGCCTATGTTTTCCTCTAAGAGTTTGATTGTTTCTGAACTTACATTTAGGTCTTTAATCCATTTTGAGCTTATTTTTGTGTATGGTGTTAGGGAGTGATCTAATCTCATACTTTTACATGTACCTGTCCAGTTTTCCCAGCACCACTTATTGAAGAGGCTGTCCTTTCTCCACTGTACATTCCTGCCACCTTTGTCAAAGATAAGTTGAGCATATGTGCGTGGGTTTTTCTCTGGGCTTTCTATCCTGTTCCATTGATCTATATTTCTGTTTTTGTGCCAGTACCATACTGTCTTGATTAGTGTAGCTTTGTAGAATAGTTTGAAGTCAGGGAGCCTGATTCCTCCAGCTCTGTTTTTCGTTCTCAAGATTGCTTTTGCTACTCGGGGTCTCTTGTGTTTCCATACAAATTGTGAAATTTATTGTTCTAGCTCTGTGAAAAATGCCAGTGGTAGTTTGATAGGGATTGCATTGAATCTATAGATTGCTTTGGGTAGTAGAGTCATTTTCACAATGTTGATTCTTCCCATCCAAGAACATGGTATATCTCTCCATCTATTTGTATCATCTTTAATTTCTCTCATCAGTGTCTTATAATTTTCTGCATACAGGTCTTTTGTCTCCTTAGGTAGGTTTATTCCTAGATATTTTATTCTTTTTGTTGCAGTGGTAAATGGGAGTGTTCTCTTGTTTTCACTTTCAGATTTTTCATCATTAGTGTATAGGAATGCAAGAGATTTCTGTGCATTAATATTGTATCCTGCAACTTTACCAAATTCATTGATTAGCTCTAGTAGTTTTCTGGTAGCATCTTTAGGATTCTCTATGTATAGTATCATGTCATATGCAAACAGTGACAACTTTACTTCTTCTTTTCCAATTTGGATTCCTTTTATTTCCTTTTCTTCTCTGATTGCTGTGGCTAAAACTTCCAAAACTATGTTGAATGAGTGGTGAGAGTGGGCAACCTTGTCTTGTTCCTGATCTTAGTGGTAATGCTTTCAGTTTTTCACCATTGAGGATGATGTTTGCTGTGGGCTTGTCATATATGGCCTTTATTATGTTGAGGAAAGTTCCCTCTATGCCTACTTTCTGCAGGGCTTTTATCATAAATGGGTGTTGAATTTTGTCAAAAGCTTTCTCTGCATTTATTGAGGTGATCATATGGTTTTTCTCCTTCAGTTTTTTAATATGGTGTATCACATTGATAGATTTGCATATAATGAAGAATCCTTGCATTCCTGGAATAAACCCCACTTGATCATGGTGTATGATCCTTTTAATGTGCTGTTGGATTCCGTTTGCTAGTATTTTGTTGAGGATTTTTGCATCTCTGTTCATCAGTGATATTGGCCTGTAGTTTTCTTTCTTTGTGACATCCTTGTCTGGTTTTGGTATCAAGGTGATGGTGGCCTCGTAGAAGGAATTTGGGAGTGTTCCTCCCTCTGCTATATTTTGGAAGAGTTTGAGAAGGATAGGTGTTAGCTCTTCTCTAAACGTTTGGTAGAATTCACCTGTGAAGCCATCTGGTCCTGGGCTTTTGTTTGTTGGAAGATTTTTAATCACAGTTTCAATTTCAGTGCTTGTGATTGGTTTGTTCATATTTTCTATTTCTTCCTGATTCAGTCTTGGCAGGTTGTGCATTTCTAAGAATTTGTCCATTTCTTCCAGCTTGTCCATTTTATTGGCATAGAGTTGCTTGTAGTAAGCTCTCGTGATCCTTTGTATTTGTGCCGTGTCAGTTGTTACTTCTCCTTTTTCATTTCTAATTCTATTGATTTGAGTCTTCTCCCTTTTTTCTTGATGAGTCTGGCTAATGGTTTATCAATTTTGTTTATCTTCTCAAAGAACCAGCTTTTAGTTTTATTGAACTTTGCTGTCATTTCCTTCATTTCTTTTTCATTTATTTATGATCTGATCTTTATGATTTCTTTCCTTCTGCTAACTTTGAGGTTTTTTTTGCTCTTCTTTCTCTAATTGCTTTAGGTGCAAGGTTAGGTTGTTTATTTGAGATGTTTCTTGTTTCTTAAGGTAGGATTGTATTGCTATAAACTTCCCTCTTAGAACTGCTTTTGCTGCATCCCATAGGTTTTGGGTCGTCGTGTCTCCCTTGTCATTTGTTTCGAGGTATTTTTTGATTTCCTCTTTGATTATTTCAGCGATCACTTCATTATTAAGTAGTGTTTTGCCTCCATGTGTTTGTATTTTTTACATATCTTTTCCTGTAATTGATATCTAGTCTCATAGCATTGTGTTCCGAAAAGGTACTTGATAGGATTTCAATTTTCTTAAATATACCAAGGCTTGATTTGTGACCCAGGATATGATCTATCCTGGAGAATGTTCCCTGAGCACTTGAGAAAAATGTGTATTCTGTTGTTTTTGGATGGAATGTCCTATAAATATCGATTAAGTCCATCTTGTTTACTGTATCATTTAAAGCTTGTGTTTCCTTATTTATTTTCATTTTGGATGATCTGTCCATTGGTGAAAGTGGTGTGTTAAAATCCCCTACAATTATTGCGTTACTGTCGATTTCCCCTTTTATGGGTGTTAGTATTTGCCTTATGTATTGAGGTGCTCCGATTCTGGGTGCATAAATATTTACAATTCTTATATCTTCTTCTTGGATCAATCCCTTGATCATTATGTAGTGTCCTTCTTTGTCTCTTGTAATAGTCTTTATTTTAAAGTCTATTTTGTCTGATATGAGAATTGCTACTCCAGCTTTCTTTTGATTTCCATTTGCATGCAACATCTTTTTCCATCCCCTCACTTTCAGTCTTTATGTGTCCCTAGGTCTGAAGTGGGTCTCTTATAGACAGGATGTAGATGGGTCTTGTTTTTGTATCCATTCAGCCAGTCTGTGTCTTTTGGTGGGAGCATCTATTCCATTTACATTTAAGGTAATTATCGATATGTATGTTCCTATTACCATTTTCTTAATTGTTTTGGTTTGTTATTTTAGATCTTTTCGTTCTCTTGTGTTTCTTGCCTATAGAAGTTCCTTTAGCATTTGTTGTAAAGCTGGTTTGGTGGTGCTGACCTCTCTTAGCTTTTGCTTGTCTGTTAAGTTTTTAATTTCTCCATCAAATTTGAATGAGATCCTTGCTGGGTAGAGTAATCTTGGTTGTACGTTTTTCTCCTTCATCACTTTAAATATGTCCTGCCACTCCCTTCTGGCTTGCAGAGTTTCTGCTGAAAGATCAGCTGTTAACCTTATGGGGATTCTCTTGTGTGCTATTTGTTGTTTTTCCCTTGCTGCTTTTAATATGTTTACTTTGTATTTAATTTTTGGTAGTTTGGTTAATATGTGTCTTGGTGTGTTTCTCCTTGTATTTATCCTGTATGGGACTCTCTGTGCTTCCTGGACTTGATTAACTCTTTCCTTTCCCATGTTAGAGAAGTTTTCAACTATAATCTCTTCAAATATTTTCTCAGTCCCTTTCTTTTTCTTTTCTTCTGGTTCCCCTATAATTCGAACATTGGTGCATTTAATGTTGTCCCAGAGGTCTCTGAGATTGTCCTCAGTTCTTTTCATTCTTTTTTCTTTATTCTGCTCTGCAGTAGTTATTTCCACTATTTTATCTTCCAGGTCACTTATCTGTTCTTCTGCCTCAGTTATTCTGCTATTGATCACTTCTAGAGTATTTTTTATTTCATTTATTGTGTTATTCATCGTTGTTTGTTTCCTCTTTAGTTTTTCTACTTCCTTGTTAAATGTTTCTTGCATTTTCTCTTTTCTATTTCCAAGATCTTGGATCATCTTTACTATCATTATTCTGAATTCTTTTTCAGGTAGACTGCCTATTTCCTCTTCATTTGTTAGGTCTGGTGGGTTTTTACTTTGCTCCTTCATCTGCTGTGTGTTTTTCTGTCTTCTCATTTTGCTTATCTTACTGTGGTTGGCATCTCCTTTTTGCAGGCTGCAGGTTTGTAGTTCCCGTTGTTTTTGGTGTCTGTCCTGAGTGGCTAAAGTTGTTTCAGTGGGTTGTGTAGGCTTCCTGGAGGAGGGGACTAGTGCCTGTGTTTTGGTGGATGAGGCTGGATCTTGTCTTTCTGGTGGGCAGGTCCACGTCTGGTGGTGTGTTTTGGGGTGTCTGTGGCCTTATTATGATTTTAGGCAGCCTCTCTGCTAATGGGTGGGGTTGTGTTCCTGTCTTGCTAGTTGTTTGGCATAAGGTGTCCAGCACTGTAGCTTGCTGGTCGTTGAGTGAAGCTGGGTCTTGGTGTTGAGATGGAGATCTCTGGGAGATTTTCACCATTTGATATTACATGGAGCTGTGAGGTCTCTTGTGGAACGGTGTCCTGAAGTTTGCTCTCCCATCTCAGAGTCACAGCCCTGACGCCTGGCTGGAGTACCAAGAGACTGTCCTCAACATGGCTCAGAATAAGAGGGAGAAAAAGTAGAAAGAAAGAAAGAGGATAAAATAAAATAAAGGAAGATAAAATACAGTTATTAAAATGAAAAATAAAAATCAAAAATAATTATTAAGAAAAAAGGTTTTTTTTTAAATAGAAAACAAATGAAAAAAAACGGACGGACAGAACCCTAGGACAAATGGTGAAAGCAAAGCTATACAGACAAAATCTCACACAGAAGCATATACATACACACTCACAAAAAGAGGAAAAGGGGAAAAAACAATATATCTTGCTCTCAAAGTCCACCTCCTCAATTTGGGATGATTCATTGTCTATTCAGTTGTTCCACAGATGCAGGTTACATCAAGTTGATTGTGGAGATTTAATCCACTGGTCCTGAGGCTGCTGGGAGAAATTTACCTGTCTCTTCTTTGTTTGCACACCTCCTGGGGTTCAGCTTTGGATTTGGCCCCGCCTCTGCATGTAGGTCGCCTGAGGGCGTCTGTTCTTTGCTCAGACAGGACGGGGTTAAAGGAGCAGCTGTTTCGTGGGCTCTGGCTCACTCAGGCTGGGGGAGGGAGGTGTAGGGTTGCAGGGTGAGCCTGTGGTGGCTGAGGCCGGCGAGACGTTGCACCAGCCTGAGGCGTGCTGTTTGTTCTCACGGGGAAGTTGTCCCTGGATCACGGGACCCTGGCAGTGGTGGGCTGCACAGGCTCCCGGGAGGGAGGTGTGGACAGTGACCTGTTCTTGCACACAGGCTTCTTGGTGGCTACAGGAGCAGCCTTAGCATCTCATGCCCGTCTCTGGGGTCCGCACTGATAGCCGCGGCTTGCGCCTGTTTCTGGAGCTCCTTTAAGCAGCGCTCTTAATCCGTTCTCGCGCACCAGGAAACAGAGGGAAGAAGTCTCTTGCCTCTTCTTCAGCTCGAGACCTTTTCCCGGACTCCCTCTCGGCTAGCCGTGGTGCACTAGCCCCCTTCAGGCTGTGTTCACACAGCCAACCCCAGTCCTCTCCCTGGGATCTGACCTCCGAAGCCCGAGCCTCAGCTCCCAGCCCTGCCTGCCCCGGCGGGTGAGCAGACGAGCCTCTCGGCCTGGTGAGCGCTGGTGTGTGCCGGTCGGCACTGATCCTCCATCCAGGAATCTCTCCGCTTTGCCCCCCTCACCCCTGTTGCAGTGCTCTCCTCCGCGGCTGCGAAACGTCCCCCCTCCGCCACCCGCAGTTTCCGCCCGCGAAGGGGCTCCTAGTGTGTGGAAACCTTTCCTCCTTCACAGCTCCCTCCCACTGTTGCGGGTCCCGTCCCTATTCTTTTGTCTCTGTTTTTTCTTTTTTCTTTTGCCCTGCCCAGGTACGTGGGGGAGTTTCTTGCCTTTTGGGAGGTGTGAGGTCTTCTGCCAGCATTCAGTGGGTGTTCTGTAGGAGCAGTTTCCTGTGTAGATGTATTTCTGATGTTATCTGTGGGGAGGAAGGTGATCTCTGCATCTTACTCTTCCGCCATCTTCCTCAACTCCCTACCTGTCTTCTCTTTTGGAGGCTTATACACTTAAGATTGACAAGTCAAATTTGTGAGCCTGCCAGAACAAGAAGCAAACTGAATCCCGCCTGCCTCGAAAAAGAACTTTTGAATCTCGAGCAGCAGAGACCTACGTAGAGCTCATTGGAGCCAATACTTTTCTTTGCTTGGGAAGAAACTGAGGATGTCTCGTCTAAGGCCCGGGTGCTTAAGGACCGGGTGTTGTGTCATTTTAAGGCTGTGTTTCCTGATTAATTTTCTGTTTGGATGATCTGTCCATTGGTGTAAGTGAGGTGTTAAAGTCTCCCACTCTTATTGTGTTACTGTTGATTTCCTCTTTTATAGCTGTTAGCAATTGCGTTATGTATTGAGGTGCTCCTATGTTGGATGCATATATATTTATAATTGTAAAATCTTCTTGGATTGATCCCGTGATCATTATGTAGTGTCCTTCTTTGTCTCTCGTATTAGTCTTTAAAGTCTATTTTATCTGATATGAGTATTGCTACTTCAGCTTTCTTTTGATTTCTATTTGCATGGAAAATCTTTTTCTATCCCCTCACTATCAGTCTGTACGCATTCCTAGGTCTGAAGTGGGTCTCTTGTAGACAGCATATATATGGGTCTTGTTTTTGTATCCATTCATCGAGCCTGTGTCTTTTGGTTGGAACATTTAATCCTTTCACTTTTAAGGTAATTATTGATATGTGTCTTCTTATTACCCTTTTCTTAACTGTTTTGTGTTTGTTTTTGTAGGTCCTTTTCTTCTCTTGTGTTTCCCACTTAGAGAAGTTCATTTACAATTTGTTGTAGAGCTGGTTTGGGGGTGCCGAATTCTCTTAGCTTTTGCTTCTCTGTAAAGCTTTTGATTTCTCCATCGAATGTGAATGAGATCCTTGCTGGGTAGGTCCTTCCCTTTCATCACTTTAAATATGTCATGCCACTCACTTCTGGCTTGTAGAGTTTCTGCTGAGAAGTCAGCTGTTAAACTTATGGGAGTTCCCTTGTACGTTGTCATTTTTCCCTTGCTGCTTTCAATAATTTTTCTGTGTCTTTAATTTTCGCCAATTTGATTGCTATGTGTCTCGGCATGTTTCTCCTTGGGTTTATGCTGTATGGGATTCGCTGCGCTCCCTGGACTTGGGTGGCTATTTCGTTTCCCATGTTAGGGAAGTTTTCAACTATAATCTCTTCAAATATTTTCTCTGGTCCTTTCTCTCTCTCTTCTCCTTCCGGGACCTCTATAATGTGAATGTTGTTGTATTTAATGTTGTCCCAGAGGTCTCTTAGGCTGTCTTCCTTTCTTTTCATTCTTTTTTCTTTAGTGTGTTCTGCAGCAGTGAATTCCACCATTCTGTCTTCCAGGTCACTTATCCATTCTTCTGCCTCATTTATTCTGCTATTGATTCCTTCTAGTGTAGTTTTCATTTCAGTTATTGTATTGTTCATCTCTGGTTTTTTGTTCTTTAATTTTTCTAGGTCTTTGTTAAACATTGCTTGCATCTTCTTGATCTTTGCCTCCATTCTTTTTCCAAGGTCCTAGATCATCTTCACTATCATTATTCCGAATTCATTTTCTGGAATGTTGCCTGTCTGCACTTCATTTAGTTGTTTTTCTGGGGTTTTATCTTGTTCCTTCATCTGGTACATCGCCCTCTGCCTTTCATCTTGTTTATTTTTCTGTGAATGTGGTTTTTGTTCCACAGGCTTCAGGATTGTAGTTCTTCTTGCTTCTGCTGCCTGCCCTCTGGTGGATGAGTCTGTCTAAGAGGCTTGTGCAAGCTTCCTGATGGGAGGGACTGGTGGTGGGTTGAGCTGGCTCTTGCTCTGGTGGGCAGAGCTCAGTAAAACTTTAATCCCCTTGTCTGATGATGGGTGGGGTTGAGTTCCCTCCCTGTTGGTTGTTGGCCTGAGGCTACCCAACACTGGAGCCTACCCGGGCTCTTTGGTGGGGCTAATGGCGGACTCTGCCAGGGCTCATGCCAAGGAGTACTTCCCAGAACTTTTGCTGCCAGTGTCCTTGTCCTCACAGTGATACACAGCCGCCCTCCGCCTCTGTAGGAGACCCTCCAACCCTAGCAGGTGTGTCCGGTTCAGTCTCCTATGGGATCACTGCTCCTTCCCCTAGGTCCTGATGCGCACACTACTTTGTGTGTGCCCTCCAGGAGTAGAGTCTCTGTTTCCCCCAGTCCTGTCGAAGTCCTGCAATCAAATCCCACTAGCCTTCAAAGTCTGATTCTCTAGGAATTCCTCCTCCTGTTGCTGGACCCCCAGGTTGGGAAGCCTGACGTGGGGCTCAGAACCTTCACTCCATTGGGTGGAGTTCTGTGGTATAAGTGTTCTCCAGTTTGTGAGTCACACACCTAGCAGTTACGGGATTTGATTTTATTGTGATTGCACCCCTCCTACCATCTCACTGTGGCTTCTCCTTTTTCTTTGGATGTGATGAGTTCCAATGTCTTCCTGTCGATGATTGTTCAGCAGTTAGTTGTCATTCCGGTGTTCTCGCAAGAGGGAGTCTCCATCCAAATTTTAAAATACTTTGTTTTAGTCCTGTGAAAAATGACATTGGTCATTTGATAGGGGTTGTGTTCAATCTGTAGATTGCCTTGGGTAGTATAGTCAATTTTATGATATTGATTCTTCCAATCTAAGGACATGGTATATCTTTCCATCTGTTGGTGTCATCTTCGATTTTTTTCATCAGCGTCTTACAGTTTTTGGAGTACAGGTCTTTTGTCTCCTTAGATAGGTTTATTCCTAGGTATTTTATTCTTTTTGATGAGATGGTAAATGGGATTGTTTCTTTAATTTCTGTTTCTGATATTTTGTTGTTAATGTATAGACATCCAAGAGATTTCTGTGTACTCATTTTGTATCATGCAACTTTACTGAATTCATTGATGAGCTCTAGTAGTTTGCTGGTAATGTCTTTAGGGTTTTCTTTGTATAATATCATGTGATCTGCAAGCCGTGACAGTTTTACTTTTTCTTTTTTAGTTGGAATTCCTTTTATTTCTTTTTCTTCTGTTTGCTCTACCTAGGACTTCCAAAACTATGTTGAATAAAAGTGGTGACAGTGGATATCCTTGTGTTTTTCCTGATATTAGAGGAAATGCTTTCAGCTTTTCGGAAGATAAACAAAATTGATAAACCTTTAGCCAGACTCATCAAGAAAAAAAGGGAGAGGGCCCAAATCTTTAAAATTACAAATGAAAAAGGAGAAGTTACAGCTGATACCATGGAAATACAAAGGATCATAAGAGACTACTACAAGTAAGTATATGCCAATAAAAGGGACACTCTAGAAGGAATGAACAAATTCTTAGAAGGGTACAATCTCCCAAAACTGAACCAGGAAGATATAGAAAATATGAACAGACCAATTACAGATACTGAAGTTTAATCTGTGATTTAAAAGCTCCCAAAAAGCAAAAGTCCATGACCAGTTGGCTTCACAGGTGAATTCTATCACACATTTAGAGAAGAGTTAATACCTGTGGTTCTGAAACTATTCCAATAGGAAGGAACATTTCCAAACTCATTCTGTGAGGCCACCACACCCTGATAACAAAACCAGATAAATATTCCACAAAAAAGCAAATTATTGGCTAGTATCAGTGATGAACTTAGATGCAAAAATACTCAACATAATACTAGCAAACTAAATGCAACAAGATGTTAAAAATGATCCTATGTCATGAACAAGTGTGATTTATTCCAGGGATGCAAGGATTTTTTCAGTATCTGCAAATCAATCAGTGTTATACACCATATTAACAAATTGAAGAATAAAAACCATATGATCATCTCAATAGATGTAGAAAAACTTTTGACAAAGTTCCACACCCATTTATAAAAAGAGTCTTCAGAAAGTGGGCATAGCAGGAACATACCTTGTTGTAAAAAAGGCCATGTTACAGATCCACAGGTATTATTATCATACTCAACAGATTATCTATTTCTTTCTGATTCAGTCTTGGATGATTGTATGGTTCTAAGAGTTTATCCATTTCTTATATGTTGTCCAATTTGTTGGCATATAACTGTTTATAGTATCCTCTTATCATTGTTTGTATTTCCGTGATATCAGTTTTGATATCTCTTTCTTATTTTGTATAGTTGGGTCCTTTTTTTTTTTACATGAGCCTGACTAAAGGCTTATCAGCTTTATTTATCTTTTCAAATATCCAATTCTTGGTTTCTTTGATCTATTTTTTTGGTGGCCTCTATTTTATTTCTTTTAAAAGAAATAAAATAATTAAAAATAATTATTTTTATTATTTCCTTCCTTACGCTGACTTTGGGCTGTTTGTTCTTTTTCTCATTCTTTTTTTTTTTTTTTTTTTTTTTGCGGTATGTGGGCCTCTCACTGTTGTGGCCTCTCCCGTTGTGGAGCACAGCCTCCGGACACGCAGGCTCAGCGGCCATGGCTCACGGGCCCAGCCGCTCTGCAGCATGTGGGATCTTCCTGAACCGGGGCACGAACCCGTGTCCCCTGCATCGGCAGGTGGACTCTCAACCACTGCGCCACCAGGGAAGCCCTCTCATTCTTTTAGATGTTAGGTTATGTTGAGATTTTTGTTGTATCTTGAGGCATGCCTGTATCACTATAAACTTCCCTCTTAGAATTGCTTTTGCTGTGTGTCATAGATTTTGGAAAGTTGTGCTTTTATTTTTATTTGCCTCAAGGTATTTTCTGATTTCCTCTTCGATTCATTGACCCATTGGTTTTTTAGTAGCCTGTTTCTTAGTCTCCACATGTTTCTGTTTTTCCCATTTTTCTTCCTGTTACTGATTTCTAGTTTCATACTGGTGTAGTTGGAAAAGATGCTTGATATAATTTTTACATTCTTAAATTTGTTAAGACTTGTTTTGTGGCCTAGCGTGTGATCTGTCCTGGAGAATGTTCCATGTGCATGTGAAAAGAATGTGTATTGTTTTTGAATGCAATGTCATGTAGATATTTATTAAGTAAAACTGGTCTAACATGTCACGTCACTGTTTCTTTATTAATTTTCCATCTGGATGAACTGTCCATTGATATAACTAGGGCATTAAAGTCCCCAACAATTACTTATTATTCTTGTTTTCTCCCTTCATGTCTGTTAATACTAGTTTTATATATTTAGGTGCTCCTATATTGGGGTACATATGTGTTAATGAGTGTTGTATCATCTTTTTGTATTCATCCCTTTATCATTATATAATGCCCTTCTATGTTTCTGTTATAGAATTTGATTTGCGATCCATTTTCTCTGATATGAGTATTGCTACCCTAACTTCCTTGTCATTTCCACTTGCATGAAATATCTTTTTCTGTTCCCTTACTTTCAGTCTGTATTTGTCTTTTGCTCTGGGTTGGAAGAATTAATATTGTTAAAATGTCCATATTACCCAAAGCAGTCTACAGATTCAATGCAATCCGTACCAAACTACCCACGACATTTTTCACAAAAATTGAACAATCCAAAAATTTATACAGAATCACAAAAGTTTATGAAAGCCAAAGCAATATTTGGAAATAAGCACAAAGCTGGAAGCATCACACTCCTGATGTCAATCTATATTACAAAGCTATAGTAATCAGAATCATTATGGTATTGGCACAAAAACAGACACACAAATCAATGGAACAGAATAGAGAGCCCAGAATAAACTCATGCACATATGGTCAATTAATTTATGACAAAAGAGTCAAGAATATCCAGTGGGAAAAGAACAGTCTCTTGAATAAACAATGTTGAGACAACTGGACAGCCACATAGAAGAGAATGAAACTGCACCACTATCTTACACGATATAAAAAAATTAACTCAAAATGGATTAAAGACTTGAATGTAAAAAACCTTAGAAGAGAACCAGGTCATAATCTCCTTGATGTTGATCTCGGTGATATTTTTTTGGATTAGACTCCAAAGGCAATGGCAACAAAAGCAAAAATAAAGAAATGGGACTACAAACAAGAAAGCTTTTGCACAGGGAAGGATACCATTAATGAAATAAAAAGCCAACCTACTGGACTTCCTTGGGGGCACAGTGGTTAAGAATCCGCCTGACAACAAAAAGAATAAAATACCTAGGAATAAACCTACCTAAGGAGACAAAAGACCTATATGCAGAAATCTATAAGACACTGATGAAAGAAATTAAAGATGATACAAACAGATAGATA
Source organism: Phocoena phocoena (assembly GCF_963924675.1). NCBI lineage: Eukaryota > Metazoa > Chordata > Mammalia > Artiodactyla > Phocoenidae > Phocoena > Phocoena phocoena. Next base: position 8,736,496 of record NC_089236.1, on the reverse strand, counting down.
CACCATGTTCTTGGATTGGAAAACTCAGCATTGTGAAAATGACTATACTACCCAAAGCAATCTACAGATTCAATGCTATCAAAATTCCAATGGCATTTTTCACAGAACTAGAACAAAATTTTTCACAATTTGTATGGAAACACAAGTGACCCTGAATAGCCAAAGCAATCTTGAGAAAGAAAAACGGAGCTGGAAGAATCAGGCTCCTGGACTTCAGACTATACTACAAAGCTAAAGTAATCAAGACAGTATAGTACTTGCACAAAAACAGAAATATAGATCAATGGAGTAGGATAGAAAGCCCAGAGGTAATGGTCACCTTATCTTTGATAAAGGAGGCAAGACTATACAGTGGAGAAAAGACAGCCTCTTCAATAAGTGGTGCTGGAAAACTGGACAGCTACATTTAAAAGAATGAAATTAGAACACTCCCTAACACCATACACAAAAATAAACTCAAAATGGATTCGAGACCTAAATGTAAGGCCCCAAACTATCAAACTCTTAGAGGAAAACATGGGCAGAACACTCTATGACTTAAATCACAGCAAGATCCTTTTTGACCCACCTCCTAGAGAAATGGAAATAAAAATAAACAAATGGGACCTAATGAAATTTCAAAGCTTTTGCACAACAAAGGAAACCATAACTGAGATGAAAAGACAAACCTCAGAATGGGAGAAAATATTTGCAAATGAAGCAACTGACAAAGGATTAATCTCCAAAATATACAAGCAGCTCATGCAGCTCAAAATCAAAAAAACAAACAATCCAATTCAGAAATGGGCAGAAGACCCAAATAGACATTTCTCCAAAGAAGATATACAGATGGCCAACAAACACATGAAAGGATGCTCAACATCACTAATCATTAGAGAAATGCAAATCAAAACTACAATTAGGTATCACCTCACACCAGTCAGAATGGCCATCATCAAAAAATCTACAAACAATAAATGCTGGAGAGGGTGTGGAGAAAAGGGAACCCTCTTGCACTGTTGGTGGGAATGTAAATTGATACAGCCACTATGGAGAACAGTATGGAAGTTCCTTTAAAAACTAAAAATAGAACTACCATGCAACCCATCAATCCCACTACTGGGCATATACCCTGAGAAAACCATAATTCAAAAAGAGTCATGTACCAAAATGTTCACTGCAGCACTATTTAAATAGCCAGGACATGGAAGCACCCTAAGTGTCCATCGACAGATGAATGGATAAAGAAGATGTGGCACATATATACAATGGAATATTACTCAGCCATAAAAAGAAACGAAATTGAGTCATTTGTAGTGAGGCAGATGGACCTAGAGAGTGTCATACAGATTGAAGTAAGTCAGAAAGAGAAACAAATACCATATGCTAACACCCATATATGGAATCTAAAAATAAAATAAAATAAAATAGTGGTTCTGAAGAACCTAGGGGCAGGACAGGAATAAAGACACAGACTTAGAGAATGGACTTGACACAGGGAGGGGGAAGGGTTAGCTGGACGAATTGAGAGAGTGGCATGGACATATTTATACTACCAAATGTAAAATAGATAGCTAGTGGGAAGCAGCCTCATAGCACAGGGAGATCAGCTCAGTGCTTTGTGTCCATCTAGAGGGGTAGGGTAGGGAGGGTGGGAGGGAGATGCAAGAGGGAGGAGATACGGGGATATATGTATACGTATAGGTGATTCACTTTGTTATACAGCAGAAACTATCACACCACTGTAAAGCAATCATACTCCAATAAAAATGTTAAAAAAATAATAATCTGCCTGCCAATGCCGGGGACATGGGTTTGAGCCCTGGTCCAGGAAGATCCCACATGCCGTGGAGCAACTAAGCCCATGAACCACAACTAATGAGCCTGTGTGCCAGAACTACTGAAGCCTGTGTGCCTAGAGCCTGTGCTCTGCAACAAGAGAAGCCACCGCAATGTGACGCCTGCACACCACAGCAAGGAGTAGCTCCTGCTCACCGCAGCTCAAGGTAGTCCACGTGCAGCAATGAAGACCCAATGCAGCCAAGAAAAAGAAAAAGCCAGCTTAGTGAATGGAAGAAGATATTTGCAAATCATATATCTGATAGGGGTTAATATCCAAAATATATAAAGAAGTCATACAACTCAATAATAAATAAACCAATCCAATTAAAAAATGAGCAGAGGATCTAAATAGACATTTTTTCAGGGATGACATAGAGACGTCTGACAGGCACATGAAACGATGCTCAACATCACTGAACATCAGGGAAATGTAAATCAAAACCACATGAGATATCACCTCATATGTTTCAGAATGGCTACTATTAAAAGGGTAAGAAATAACAAGTGTTGGCAAGGGTGTGGAGAAATGGAAACTCTCATGCATTGTTGATGAAAATGTAAATTGGTGCAGCCACTATGGAAAACAGTATGGAGGTTCCTCAGAAAATTAAAAATAGAACTACCATATGATCCAGCAATCGACCTCTGTTATTTATTCAAAGAAAATGAAAACACTAATTTGAAAAGATAAATGTACCCCAATGTTTATAGCAGCATTATTTATATAGCTAATATATGTAAACAACCTTAGTGTCCATTGGTGGATGAATGGATTGAGAAGATGTAGTACATATATACACAATGGAGTACTACTCAGCCATAAGAGAATGAAATCTTGCCAATTGAGACAACATGGATAGCCCTTGAGAGTATTATGCTAAGTGAACTAAGAGAGTCAAGGACCATATGATTTCACTTACCTGTAGAATCTATAAAACAAGCAGACAGAACTGAGCAAAACTCATAGACACAGAGAAAAGATTGGTGGTTGCCAGAGTTGGGGGAGGTGGTTGGAGGGTGAGCAAAAGGGGTGAAGGAGATGAAGAAATATAACTTCTAGTCATAATATACATAAGTCGTTGGGATGTAGTATACTGCATGGTCTTTAATGTTATATTGCAAATTTGAAAGATGCTAAGAAATTAAATCTTAAAAGTTCTCATCACAAGAAAATGAAATTTTTTTTAAGATTTATTTTTTATTTTTGGCTGCGTTAGGTCTTCGTTGCTGCACGTAGGCTTTCTGTAGTTGTGGCAAGAGGGAGCTACTCTTCGTTGTGGTGCGCAGGTTTCTCATTGCAGTGGCTTCTCTTGTTGCGGAGCATGGGCTCTAGGCACACGGGCTCAGTAGTTGTGGCTCATGGGCCCTAGAGCGCAGGCTCAGAAGTTGCGGCGCATGGGCTTAGTTGCTCTGCGGCATGTGGGATCTTCCCAGACCAGGGCTCGAACCCGTATCCCCTGCATTGGCAGGCGGATTCTTAACCACTGTGCCACCAGGGAAGTCCTGAAAATAATTTTTTTTGTAACTTTGTATGGTGACACGTGGTAAATAGATTTATTGGGGTGATCATTTTTCAGTGCACACAGATGTCAAATCATGTTCTATACCTGAAACTAATGTTGTATGTCAATTATACCTTAATAATAAAAAATACGGGCTGAAAAACTGCGGAGGGAGAGCAAGATATGAAATAATGATCTCATAATAGGAATTTGAAACTATCAGGGAGCATAATTGTATTATAGGATTGTCTGATAGCATTGAGGGCTCATTGTGAGATTTGACACTCTTTAAGATATGCTTGGTTGCATTTGTGGTCTAGTAATGTCACATCTCAACATGTGCAGATGTGGAAAGGTTTTAACTAGTTGATATTTTTGAGTGTCAGCAAGGGAGTGATTATAATCCATGGAATTTAAACTTGTTCGGAAGAGGAGTGAAGATAGGTGGTGGGTAGTGGAAAAAGTAGCGAGGTCTACAGGTTGTTATTGATGATGGGAGAAGAATTTTTGAAAAGGGTTGGGGGCTAGAGCAAAAGGGGCCTGGAAGCATATCTGAGTGGGATGCTTAAGCATGAGATTCTGGAGCTGATACACTTATTGCTATGGATGGGGTTTTTGTATAGCCATGAAATTGGGTGGCCAAGGTAGGATGGAGGGGAGCAGAGATTCCCTGGAGATAAGAATGTTAAAACTGAGAGGAAAAAGATACTGTTTGGGTTAGTCATGAGGATGTTGCAGTCCCTGAGAATGACATCAGACATTGGGATGGATAGGAAGACAGTGAGCAATAAGCTATTGTTTATTCAATGAATAAGGCAGTGTGAGCAGGAGGGCTTTAGGTCAGCGGTTCTCAGCCACAGCTGCACCTTAAAATCATATGAGGGACATTATAAGTAACTATGGTGGGCCGCTGTCCTGAGGGTTTGATTTAAGGGATCTGGGGTGGGACCTGTGTCCCAGAGTATCTTAAAAGCTTCCCCAATGACTCAAATGTACTCCAAGGTTCCCAACTACTGCTGCGGGTGATGGGGATGGAGATGGGCTTGAGGAAGGAGGATGGTTAGTGCACCCGGGCAGCGTGAATTTCAAAGTCTCTGGGCTGTTTGAAAGAAATAAAGAAAGAAGGGTTGGAAATCCGTAGAGCGGAGCAGCGGGGAGTTTTGTCAACCTCCTGGCCCAGGAACTCCTGGAAGTTGTTGGCAGGTGGCCAAAGTTCTTGGAACCCAAAGTTAGCGTACAGTGTTAGAGAAAGAGTTTGCTGTTAAAAGCAAAGTCTGGGCTAGAGGAGATGGTGACAGAGAAGGAAGTGCCTGACAGGAAACTGCTTTGTAATGGTCTGCGTGATTTCTAGTCATTCACTTCCTGTGACCTCAAATACAAAACAAAGTAACAAATCAATGACAGATTTGGAGTTGAATCACTACACAAACACCCTCCATGGAAAAATGATTGAGGGTGTGAACTTTGCTGGAGAATAAATTTCTCCTAATTCAACAACTTTCAAAGTGAGGTGGCCATTAAAATGCTGGTTTGGTGGACCCTGCTCTGGATTTACCTGAGTGAGCACTTACTTTTGTCTAGCCTCCTCCAGTGATTCTTAGGTTCAAGAACCACCAGAGCAGTGTTACAATCTTAGAGTGGATTAGAATCACCTGGGGAACTTTAAACAGCCCTGGAGTTGCACACTTCAGACCAGTTAAATCAATCTCTGGAGGAGTGGAGTGGGTATTGGAGTTTGCAGTTCCCCACATGATTTAATGTGCAACTAAGATTTCAAACTCACTGCAATATGCTCTGATTCTTACAGGAGAGACAGGTGTGTATCCTGTTTTTTCCTCAGAGGCTTTGCATACCACCTCTATGTTTTTAGACTTCTCAGTAGCAGACTCACACATCCATCCATTTGCTCGCCATTTGTCTGGGGTGTCTAACTAGGCAAATCAAAGTTAACATGTCTAAAATTAAATCTTGATTTCCACTTTCCAAATGTGCACCTCCTTGTGTTGGTAAATAGCAACTCTGTTCTTCTAGTTATTTGGGCCAAATTTTGGAGTCTCTCACATTTCCATGTGTCATCAAGTCCTGTCAGCTCTATCTCTGAAATGTTTCCAGAATAGGCCCACTTCTAATAACCTGTGTTGCTATGCCCCGAGCCCAAGCCAACATAGCTCGTAGGTGCACTGTTGCAATAGCCTTCTAACTGGTCTTCCTGCTTCTGCGGTCCTATAGTCTATTCTGCAACATAGCAGCCAGAGTGATCCTTTTTTAAAAATTTATTTTTATTGTGGTAAAATAGGTATAACCTGAAATTTACCATCTTAAGTACACAGTTAAGTGACATTAAGTACATTCACCATGTAGTGTAACCATGCCACTGTCTATTTCCAGAATTTTTTCATCATATAGATCAGTGGAACAGGATAGAAAGCCCAGAGATAAACCCATGCACATATGGTCAACTTATCTTTGATAAAGGAGGCAAGAATATACAGTGGAGAAAAGACAGCCTCTTCAATAAGTGGTGCTGGGAAAACTGGACAGCTACATGTAAAAGAATGAAATTAGAACACTCCCTAACACCATACACAAAAATAAACTCAGAATCGATTAAATACCTAAATGTAAGGCCAAACACTATCAAACTCTTAGAGGAAAACATAGGCAGAACACTCCATGACATAAATCACAGCAAGATCCTTTTTGACCCACCTCCTAGAGAAATGGAAATAAAAACAAAAATAAACAAATAGGACCTAATGAAACTTAAAAGCTTTTGCACATCAAAGGAAACCATAAACAAGTTGAAAGGACAACCCTCAGAATGGGAGAAAATATTTGCAAATGAAGCAATGACAAAGAATTAATCTTCAAAATTTACAAGCAGCTCATGCAGCTCAATATCAAAAAAACAAACAACCCAATCCAAAAATGGGCAGAAGATCTACACAGGCATTTCTCCAAAGAAGATATACAGATTGCCAAAAAACACGTGAAAGAATGCTCAACATCATTAATCATTAGAAATGCAAATCAAAACTACAATGAGATATCATTTCTGTCCTGTTTTCTTGTTCTTCATGGCCTGGCATAGACAAACAAGCATATCTCCTCTCCCTGAAATTATAAAATCTTTGGGAACAGGGATATATCTGTTTTGATAACTGCAGTATCCCCTGAAACAGTGCCTAGCCCAGAGTGGGTACATAATAAATATTTGCTGAATCAAGGAAAAAACTCAGCTCATGATGGACATTCAAATATCAATTAATTGTGAGTAAGTGTATAAAAAAGCTTAAAAAAACCCCACCTTTAGTCAGATATAATTAAGATACTGTAAAACCACCCATGGACACTAATGTCTATGTTCTTCAGGCAGGTATTTGGAAGCAGGTGTAAGCTATTGATGTAAGCAGCCTGGAGGTCCCCTTATTTCTTTATTTTTAAATTCGTTTTTTAAATTTTATATTGGACTTTATTTGATTTACAGTGTTGTGTTTCAGTTGTACAGAAAACTGATTTAGTTATACATATACGTGTCTCTATTTTTTTTCAGATTCTTTCCCCGTATAGGTTATATTACAGAGTATCAAATAGAGTTCCCTGTGCTATACAGTAGGTCCTTGTTGATTATTTTATATACAGTACTGTGTGTATGTTAATCCCAAATTCCTAACTTATCCCTGCCCTCCACCTTTCCACTGTGGTAACCATAAGATTGTTTTCTAAGTCTGTGAATCTGTTTCTGTTTTGTAAATAAGTTAATTTGTATCATTTTTTTAAGATTCTACATATAAGTGATATCATATGATATTTGTCTTTTCTCTGTCTGGCTTACTTCACTTAGTATGATAATCTCTAGGTCCATCCATGTTGCTGCAAATGGCATTATTTTGTTCTTTTTAATGGCTGAGTAGTATTCAGTTGTCTATTTATACACCACATCTTCTTTATCCAGTCATCTGTTGATGGACACTTAGGTTGCTTTCATATCTTGGCTACTATAAATAGTGCTGCAGTGAACATTGGGGTCCATGTGTCTTTTTGAAGTATGGTTTTCTCCAGAGATATACCCAGGAGTGTGATTGCTGCATCATATGGTAGCTCTATTTTTAGTTTTTTAAGAACCTCCATACTGTTTTCCATAGTGGCTTCACCAATTTGCATTCCCACCAACAGTGTAAGAGTGTTCCCTTTTCTCCACACCCTCTCCAGCATTTATTGTTTGTAGATTTTTTGATGATGGTCATTCTGACCAGTGGGAGGTAATATCTCATTGTAGTTTTGATTTGCATTTCTCTAATAATTAGTGATGTTGAGCAGCTTTTCACGTGCCTCTTGGCCATCTGTATGTCTTCTTTGGAGAAATGTCTATTTAGATCTTCTGCCCATTTTTTGATGGCGTTGTTTGTTCTTTTTCATATAGAGCTGCATGAGCTGTTTGTATATTTTGAAGATTAATCCCTTGTCAGTTGCATCGTTTGTAAATATTTTCTCCCATTTTGTGGGTTGTCTTTGCATTTTGTTTATGGCTTCCTTTGCTGTGCAAAAGCTTTTAAGTTTAATTATGTCTCATTTGTTTTTGCTTTTATTTTCATTACTCTGGGAGGTGGATCCAAAAAGATATTGCTGTGATTTATGTCATAGAGTGTTCTGCCTATGTTTTCCTCTAAGAGTTTTATAGTATCCAGTCTTACATTTAGGTCTTTAATCCATATTGAGTTTTTTTTGTGTATGGTGTTAGAGAATGTTCTAATTTCATTCTTTTACATGTAGGTGCCCAGTTTTCCCAGCACCACTTACTGAAGAGACTGTCTTTTCTCTGTTGTATATTCTTGCCTCTTTTGTTGTAGATTAATTGACCATAAGTGTGTGGGTTTACTTCTCGGCTTTCTATCCTGTACCACTGATCTATATTTCTGTCTTTGTGCCAGTACCAAACTGCTTTGATTACTGTAGCTTTATAGTATAGTCTGAAGTCAGGGAGCCTGATTCCTCCATCTCTGTTTTTCTTTCTCAAGATTGATTTCGATATTCAGGATCTTTTCTGTTTCCATACAAATTTTAAGATTTTTTTGTTCTAAATCTGCAAAAAATCCCATTGGTCATTTGATAGGGATTGCATTGAATCTGTAGATTGCCTTACGTAGTATAGTCATTTTAACAATATTGATTCTTCCAATCCAAGAACGTGGTATATTTATCCATCTGTTTGTGCCTTTGATTTACTTCTTCAGCATCTTATAGTTTTCAGAGTACAGGTCTTTTGCCTCCTTAGGTAGGTTTATTCCTAGGCATTTTATTCTTTTTATTGTGATAGTAAATGGGATTGTTTCTTATTTTTGGGAGGGGGAGACCTTGTCTTTGTGCTACAAAGTCCATGTTTAATTTTTAAAAATTAATATGATTTTCTTTTCATATGAAACATGGCAGGTTTCAGAACTAATTATCCCATTATTGTAGGACTATGGGAATTACTCTTTGATTTTCAAAAGAGAAAGTTAGATTTTCTTTTTTTATTTTTTTAAGTTATTTCAGAGATATACATTTTATTTTATTTTTTTATTATTATTTTTCTTGCAGTATGTGGGCCTCTCACTGCCGTGGGCTCTCCCGTTGTGGAGCACAGGCTCTGGATGCGCAGGCTCAGCAGCCATGGCTCACGGGCCCAGCTGCTCCGCGGCATGTGGGATCTTCCCGGACCGGGGAATGAACCCGTGTCCCCTGCATCGGCAGGCGGACTTTCAACCACTGCGCCACCAGGGAAGCCCTCAGAGATATACATTTTAAAATAATAACTAGAATTATGACTTATAACATTATATCAGAACATATAAGATTTTTAGAAATTTCATGTAATGTCTGAAACATTTATATTAACATATTTCCATACAAATAAGCAAAGAAAATTTAGTATTAGTTTTTGTTTTGTTTGTTTCTTTTCTTATACTGCAGGTTCTTATTACTCATCAGTTTTATACACACCAGTGTATACATGTCAATCCCAATCGCCCAATTCAGCCCACCACCATCCCCACCCCACTGTGGTTTTCTCCCCTTGGTGTCCATACATTTGTTCTCTACATCTGTGTCTCAAATTCTGCCCTGCAAACCGGTTCATCTGTACCATTTTTCTAGGTTCCACATACATGTGTTAATATACGATATTTGTTTTTCTCTTTCTGACTTACTTCACTCTGTATGACAGTCTCTAGACCCATCAACATTCTCAACAAATGATTTAATTTTGTTCCTTTTTATGGTTGAGTAAATTGCATTGTATATATGTACCACAACTTCTTTATCCATTTGTCTGCCAATGGGCATTTAGGTTGCTTCCATGACCTGGCTATTGTAAATAGTGCTGCAATGAACATTGGGGTGCATGTGTCTTTTTGAATTATGGTTTTCTCTGGGTATATGCCTAGTAATGGGATTGCTGGGTTGCATGGTAGTTCTATTTTTAGTTTTTTAAGGAACCTCCATACTGTTTTCCATAGTGGCTATATGAGTTTACATTCCCACCAACAGTGCAAGAGGGTTCCCTTTTCTCCACACCCTCTCCAGCATTTGTTGTTTGTAGATTTTCTGATGATGCCCATTCTAACAGGTGTGAGGTGGTTCCTCATTGTAGTTTTGATGTGCAGTTCTCTAATAATTAGTGATGTTGAGCAGCTTTTCATGTGCTTCTTAGCCATCTGCATGTCTTCTTTGGAGAAATGTCTATTTAGGTCTTCTGCCCATTTTTGGATTGGGTTGTTTGTTTCTTTAATATTGAGCTGCATGAGCTGCTTATATATTTTGGAGATTAATCCTTTGTCCGTTGCTTCGTTTGCAAATATTTTCTCCCATTCTGAGGGTTGTCTTTTCGTCTTCTTTATGGTTTCCTTTGCTGTGCAAAAGCGTTGAAGGTTCATTAGGTCCCATGTGTTTATTTTTCCTTTTATTTCCATTACTCTAGGAGGTGGATCAAAAAATATCTTGCTGTGATTTATGTCAGAGAGTGTTAAGCCTATGTTTTCCTAAAGAGTTTTATAGTGTCCGGTCTTACATTTAGGTCTCGAATACATTTTGAGTTTATTTTTGTGTATGGTGTTAGGGAGTGTTCTAATTTCATTCTTTTACATGTAGCTGTTCAGTTTTCCCAGCACCAGTTATTGAAGAGACTGTCTTTTCTCCATTGTATATCTTTGCCTCCTTTGTCATAGATTAGTTGACCATAGGTGCGTGGGTTTATCTATGGGCTTTCTCTCTTGTTCCATTGATCTATGTTTCTATTTTTGTGCCATTACCATATTGTCTTGATTACTGTACCTTTGTAGTATAGTCTGAAGTCAGGGAGTCTGATTCCTCCAGCTCCATTCTTTTCCCTCAAGACTGCTTTGGCTATTCGGGGTCTTTTGTATCTCCATACAAACTTTAAGATGATTTGTTCTAGTTCTGTAAAAAATGCCATTGGTAGTTTGATAGGAATTGCATTGAATCTGTCGATTGCTTTGGGTAGTACAGTCATTTTCACAATATTGATTCTTCCAATCCAAGAACATGGTATATCTCTCCATCTGTAGGTATCATCTTTAATTTCTTTCATCAGAGTCATATAGTTTTCTGCATACAGGTCTTTTGTCTCCCTAGATAGGTTTATTCCTAGGTATTTTATTCTTTTTGTTGCATTGGTAAATGGGAGTGTTTCCTTAATTTCTCTTTCAGATTTTTCATCATTAGTGTACAGGAATCAACATTTTCTGAGCATTAATTTTGTATCCTGCAACTTTACCAAATTCATTGATTATCTCTAGTAGTTTTCTGGTGGCATTTTTAAGATTCTCTGTGTATAGTATCACGTCATCTGCAAACAGTGACAGTTTTACTTCTTCGTTTCCAATTTGTATTCCTTTTATTTCTTATTCTTCTCTGACTGCTGTGGCTAGGACTTCCAAAACTCTGTTGAAAAATAGTGGTGAGAGTGGACATACTTCTCTCGTTCCTGATCTTAGAGGAAATGCTTTCAGTTTTTCACCATTGAGAATGATGTTTGCTGTGGGTTTGTCGTATATGGCCTTTATTATGTTGAGGTAGGTTCCCTCTGTGCCCACTTTCTGGAGAGTTTTTATCATAAATGAGTGTTGAATTCTGTCAAAAGCTTTTTCTGCATCTATTGAGATGATCATATGGTTTTTATTCTTCAATTTGTTAATATAGTGTGTCACATTGATTTATTTGCATATATTGAAGAACTTGCATCCCTGGGATAAATCCCACTTGATCATGGTGTATGATTCTTTTAATGTGTTGTTGGATTCTGTTTGTTAATATTTTGTTGAGGATTTTTGCATCTATATTCATCAGTAATATTGGTCTGTAAGTTTCTTTTTTTGTAGTATCTTTGTCTGGTTTTAGTATCAGGGTGCTGGTGGCCTCATAGAATGAGTTTGGGAGTGTTCCTTCCTCTGCAATTTTTTGGAAGAGTTTGAGAAGGATGGATGTTAGCTCTTCTGTCAATGTTTGACAGAATTCACCTGTGAAGCCATCTGGTCCCGGACTTTTGTTTGTTGGAAGATTTTTTTTGTGTGTGTGGTACACCGGCCTCTCACTGTTGTGGCCTCTCCCATTGTGGAGCACAGGCTCTGGATGCGCAGGCTTAGTGGCCATGGCTCACGGGCCTAGCCGCTCCACGGCATTTTCCCAGACTGGGACATGAACTCTTGTCCCTTGCATCAGCAGGTGGGCTCTCAACCACTGTGCCAGCAGGGAAGCCCAGGAAGATTTTTAATCACAGTTTCAATTTCATTAGTTGTTATTGGTCTGTTCATATTTTCTATTTCTTCCTGGTTCAGTCTTGGAAGGTTATATCTTTTAAGAATTTGTCCATTTCTTCTAGGTTGTCCATTTTATTGGCATAGAGTTGCTTGTAGTATTCTCTTAGGATGCTTTGTCGTTCTGTGCTGCCTGTTGTAACTTCTCCTTTTTCATTTCTAACTTTACTGATTTGAGTCCTCTCCCTCTTTTCTTGATGAGTCTGGCTAATGGTTTATCCATTTTGTTTATCTTCTCAAAGAAACAGCTTTTAGTTTTATTGATCTTTGCTATTGTTTTCTATTTCATTTATTTCTGCTCTGATCTTTATGATTTCTTTCCTTCTGCTAACGTTGGGCTTTGTTTGTTCTTTCTCTAGTTCCTTTAGTTTGTTTGTTCTTTCTCTAGTTCCTTTAGGTGTAAGGTTAGATTGTTTACTTGAGATTTTTCTTGTTTCTTGAGGTAGGCTTGTATAGCTATAAACTTCCCTCTTAGAACTGCTTTTGGTGCAACCCATAGTTTTTAGATCGTCGTGTTTTCATTGTCATTTGTCTCTAGGTATTGTTTTCTTTTTTTTTGCGGTGCACACGCCTCTCACTGTTATGGCCTCTCCCGTTGCGGAGCATAGGCTCCAGATGCGCAGGCTCAGTGGCCATGGCTCACGGGACCAGCGGCTCCACGGCGTGTGGGATCTTCCCGGACCAGGGCATGAACCCGTGTCCCCTGCATCGGAGGGCGGGCTTTCAACCACTGCACCAGCAGGGAAGCCCTCTAGGTATTTTTTGATTTCCCCTTTGATTTCTTCAGTGATCTCTTAGTTATTTAGTAACATATTGTTTAGCCTCCATGTGTTTGTGTTTTTTACTTTTTTTCCCCTGTAATTCATTTCTAATCTCATAGTGTTGTAGTCAGAAAAGATGCTTGCTATGACTTCAGTTTTCTTAAATTTACTGAGGCTTGATTTGTGACCCAAGATGTGATCTATCCTGGAGAATGTTCTGTGCGCCCTTGAGAAGAAAGTGTAATCTGCTGTTTTTAGATGGAATGTCCTATAAATATCAATTAAATCTGTCTGGTCTATTGTGTCATTTAAAGCTTGTATTTCCTTATTTATTTTCATTTTGCATGATCTGTCCATTGGTGTGAGATGTTAAAGTCCCCCACTATTATTGTGTTACTGTCAATTTTCTCTTTTATAGCTGTTAGCACTTGCCTCATGTGTTGATGTGCTCCTATGGTGGGTGCATATATATTTATAATTGTTATATCTTCTTCTTGGATTGATCCCTTGATCATTATGTAGTGTCCCTCCTTGTCTCTTGTAACATTTTTAATTTTTTTAATTAATTATTTTTTTGTGGTACATGGGCCTCTCACTGTTGTGGCCTCTCCTGTTGCAGAGCACAGGCTCCGGACACGCAGGCTCAGCGGCCATGGCTCATGAGCCCAGCTGCTCCACGGCATGTGGGATCTTCCCAGCCTGGGGCACGAACCCGTGTCCCCTGCATCGGCATGCGGACTCTCAACCACTGCACCACCAGAGAAGTCCAACATTCTTTATTTTAAAGTCTATTTTTTCTGATATGAGTAATGCTACTCCAGCTTTCTTTTGATTTCCATTTTCATGGAATATCTTTTTCTATGCCCTCACTTTCAGTTTGTTTGCATCCCTAGGTCTGAAGTGGGTCTCTTGTAGACAGCATATATATGGGTCTTGTTTTTGTATCCATTCAGCAAGCCTGTGTCTTTTGCTTGGAGCATTTAATCCGTTTACGTTTAAGGTAATTATCAATATGTATGTTCCTATTACCATTTTCTTAATTATTTTAGGTTTGTTTTTGTAGGTCCTTTTCTTCTCTTTTGTTTCCAACACTTAAAGAAGTTCCTTTATCATTTGTGTAGAGCTCATTTGGTGGTGCTGAATTCTTTTAGCTTTTGCTTCTCTGTAAAGCTTTTGATTTCTCCATTGAATTTGAATGAGATCCTTGCTGGGTAGAGTAATCTTGGTTGTAGGTTCTTTCCTTTCATCACTTTAAGTATATCATGCCACTCCCTTCTGGTTTGTAGAGTTTCTGCTGAGAAGTCAGCTGTTAGCATTATGGGAGTTCCCTTGTATGTTATTTGTCATTTTTCCCTTGCTGCTTTCAATAATTTTTCTTTGTCTTTAAGTTTTGCCAATTTGATTACGATGTGTCTTGGCGTGTTTCTCCTTGGGTTTATCCTGTATGGGATTCACTGTGCTTCCTGGACTTGGGTGGCTATTTCCTTTCCCATGTTAGGGAAGTTTTCAACTATAATCTCTTCAAATATTTTCTCTGGTCCTTTCTCTCTCTCTTCTTCTTCTGGGACCCCTATAATGCGAATGTTGTTGCATTTAATGTTGTCCCAGAGGTCTCTTAGGCTGTCTTCCTTTCTTTTCATTCTTTTTTCTTTAGTGTGTTCTGCAGCAGTGAATTCCACCATTCTGTCTTCCAGGTCACTTATCCGTTCTTCTGCCTCAGTTAATATGCTGTTGATTCCTTCTAGTGTAGTTTTTATTTCAGTTATTTTATTGTTCATCTCTGTTTGTTTGTTCTTTAATTCTTCTAGGTCTTTGTTAAACATTTCTTGCATCTTCTCGATCTTTGCCTCCATTCTTTTTCCCAGGTCCTGGATCATCTTCACTATCAGTATTCTGAATTCTTTTTCTGGAAAGTTGCCTATCTCCACTTCATTTAGTTGTTTTTCTGGGGTTTTATCTTGTTCCTTTATCTGCTATATAGCCCTCTGCCTTTTCATCTTGCCTGTCTTTGTGTGAATGTAGTTTTAGTTCCACAGGCTGCAGGATAGTAGTTCTTCTTGCTTCTGCTGTCTGCCCTCTGGTGGATGAGGCTGTCTATGCGGCTTGATGGGAGGGACTGGTCGGGATTGTTTGTTTAATTTCTCTTTCTGATCTTTCGTTTTTAGTGTATAGAAATGCAACAGATTTCTGTGTATTTATTTTGTATCCTGCAACTTTACCAATTTCATTGATGAGCTCTAGTAGTTTTCTGATAGCGTCCTTAGGATTTTCTATGTATAGTATCATGTCATCTGCAAACAGTGACAGTTTTACTTCTTCTTTTTCAATTTGGATTCCTTTTATTTCTTTTTATTCTCTGATTGCCATGGCTAGGATTTACAAAAGTAGATTGAATAAAGGTGAGGAGAGTGGACATCCTTGTCTCGCTCCTGATCTTTCAGCTTTTCATCATTGAGCCTGATGTTAGCTGTAGGTTTGTTGTATATGGCCTTTATTATGTTGAGGTATGTTCCTGCCATGCCCACTTTCTGGAGAGTTTTTATCATAAATGGGTGTTGGATTTTGTCAAAAGCTTTTTCTACATCCATTGAGGTGATCATATGGTTTTTATTCTTCAGGTTGTTAATATGGTATATCACACTGAATGATTTGTGGATATTGAAAAATCCTTGCATCCCTGGGATAAATCCCACTTGATCGTGGTGTATGACACTTTTAACGTATTGTTGGACTTGGTTTGCTAGTATTTTGTTGAGGATTCTTGCTTCTATGTTCATCGGTGATATTGTCCTGTAATTTTCTTTTTTTGTGGTGTCTTTTTCTGATTTTCGTATCAGGGTGATAGAGGATCATAGAATGAGTCTGGGAGTGTTCCTTCCTCCCTCTTTTTAAAAATAGTTTCAGAAGGATAGGTGTTAGCTCTCCTCTAAATGTTTGATAGAATTTGCCTGTGATGCCATCTAGTCCTGGATTTTTGTTTGTAGGAGTTTTAAAATCACTGTTCCAATTTCAGTGCTTGTGATTGGTCTGTTCATATTTTCTCTTTCTGGTTCAGTTCTGGTAGATTGTACCTTTCTTAGAATTTGTCTATTTCTTCTAGGTTGTCCATTTTACTGGCATATAGTTGCTTGTACAGTGGTCTCTTATGATCTTTTGTATTTCTGTGGTGTCAGTTGTAACTTCTCCTTCTTCATTTCTAATTTTACTGATTTAAGCCCTCTCACTTTTTTTCTTGATGAGTCTGGCTAAAGGTTTATCAATTTTGTTTATCTTTTCCAAGAATCAGCTTTTAGTTTCATTGGTCTTTTCTATTGTTTTCTTCATCTCTGTTTCATTTATTTCTGCTCTGATCTTTATGATTTCTTCTACTAACTTTGGGTTTTGTTTGTTCTTCTTTGTCTAGTTGCTTTTGGTGTAAAGTTAGGTAGCTTATTTGGGATTTTTCTTGTTTCCTGAGGTAAGATTGTATTGCTGTAAACTTCCCTCTTAGGACTGCTTTTTCTGTGTCTCATAGGTTTTAGATCACTGTGTTTTCATTCTCATTTTTCTCTAGGTATTTTTTTGATTTTCTCTTTGCTTTTCTCAGTGATCCATTGCTTGTTTAGTAGCATATTTTTTAGCCTCCACTTGTTTGTGTTTTTTACAGTTTTTTTTTTCTTGTAGTTGATTTCTAATCTCATAGCCTTGTGGTCAGAAAAGATGCTTGATATGATTTCAGTTTTCTTAAATATTGAGGCTTGCTTAATGGCCCAGCATGTGATCTATCCTGGAGAATGTTCCATATGCACTTGAGAAGAATGTCTATTTTGCTGCTTTCAGATGGAATAGTCTATAAATATCAATTAAGTCCATCTGGTCTAATGTCATTATGGCCTGTGTTTCCTTATTTTTTTCTGTCTGGATGATCTGTCCATTGATGAAAGTGGGGTGTTAAAGTCCCCCACTATTATTGTTACTGTCAATTTCTCTGTTTATGGCTGTTAGTATTTGGTTTATATATTGAGGTGCTGTGCTCCTATAATGGGTGTGTATAACTATTTACAATAGTTATATCTTCTTCTTGGATTGATCTCTGATCATTATGTCGTGTCCTTTGTCTAACAGTCTTTATTTTAAAGTCTATTTTGTCTGATATGAGTATTGCTCTTCCAGCTTTCTTTTGATTTACATTTGCATGGAATACCTTCTTCCATCCTCTCACTTTCAGTCTGTATTTGTCCCCAGGTCTGAAGTGGGCCTCTTGTAGACAGCATATATATGGGTCTTGTTTTTGTATCCATTCAACAGTCGGTGTCTTTTGGTTGGAGCATTTAATCTACTTACATTTAAGGCAATTACCAATATGTATTTTTTTTGTGTGTTTTTTTTTGGCCACGCTTTGCAACATGTGGGACCTTAGTTCCCTGAATAGGGATCGAGCCCATGCCCTCTGCATTGGAAGTGCAGAGTCTTGACCACTGGACTGCCAGGGAAGTCCCCCAGTATGTATGTTCTTATTTCTATTTTTTTTTAAATTTTTTTTAATGATTTAAATTTATTTATTTATTTATGGCTGTGTTGGGTCTTCGTTCCTGTGTGAGGGCCTTCACCAGCTGTGGCAAGCGGGGTCCACTCTTCATCGCAGTGCACGGTCCTCTCACTATCACGGCCTCTCTCGTTGCGGAGCACAGGCTCCAGACGCGCAGGCTCAGTAATTGTGGCTCACGGGCCCAGCTGCTCCGCGGCATGTGGGATCCTCCCAGACCAGGGCCCGAACCCGTGTCCCCTGCATTGGCAGGCAGACTCTCAACACCTGCGCCACCAGGGAAGCCTCTTATTTCTATTTTGTTAATTGTTTTGGGATTGTTTTCATAGGTCTTTTTTCTTCTCTTCCTCTTTTGTTGTCTTCTCTTGTGATTTGATGACTGTCTTTAGTGTTGTGTTTGGATTACTTTTTCTTCTTTGTGTGTATATCTATTGTTGATTTTTGGTTTGCAGCCACCATAAGGTTTTGATATAGCAGTCTATATATATACAGGATTGTGTTAAGTTGCTGGTCTGTTAATTTCAAATGCATTTTCAATAGCCTGCATTTGTACTGTCCTCTTCTCATGATTGCTGCTTTTGATATATTTGTGTGTAGATGATTTCCTATATTTACTGTATGTTTGCCTTTACCAGTGAGCTTTCCCATTTGTAATTTTCTTGTTTCTAGTTTTGGGCTTTTCTTTTCTACCTAGAGAAGTTCCTTTAGCCTTTGTTGTAAAACTGGTTTGGTGGTGCTGAATTCTCTTAGCTTTTGCTTGTCTGTAAAGCTTTTGACTTCTCTGTCGAATGTGAATGAGAGCATTGCTGGTTAGAGTATTCTTCCTTGTAGGTTTTTCCCTTTCACTTTAAATATATCATGACACTCCCTTCCGGGCTGCAGAGTTTCTGCTGAAAAATCAGCTGATAGCCTTATGAGGATTCCCTTGTATGTTATTCGTTGCTTTCCCCTTGCTGTTTTTAATATTTTCTATTTGTCTTTAATTTTTGTCAGTATGATTAATATGTGTCTCGGCAGGTTCCTCCTTGGGTTTATCCTGTATGGGACTCTCTGTGCTTCCTGGACTTGGGTGACTGTTTCCTTTCCCATGTTAGGGAAGTTTTTGGCTATTATCTTTTCAAATATTTTCTCAGGTCCTTTCTCTTTCTTCTGTCCTTCTGGGACCCTTATAATGTGAATGTTGGTGTGTTTAATGTTGTCCCAGAGGTCTTGTAGACTGTCCTCATTTCTTTTCATTCTTTATTCTGTTCTGTGGCAACGATTTCCACTATTCTGTCTTCCATCTCACTTATACATTCCTCTGCCTCATTAATTCTGCTATTGATTCCTTCTAGTGTATTTTTCCTTTCAGTTATTTTATTGTTCATCTGTTCTTTAAATTTTCTAGCTCTTTGTTAAACATTTCTTGTGTCTTCTTGGTCTGTGCTTCCATTCTTTTTTTGAGATCTTGGATCATCTTTAATTACTCTGAGTTCTTTTTTGGGTAGATTGCCTATTTCCACTTCACTTAATTGTTCTGAGGTTTTATCTGGAACATATTCCTCTGCTGTCTCATTTTGTCTAACTTTATGTGTTTGCTCTCCTATAGTCTGCAGAATTATAGTTCGTCTTGCTCCTGGTGTCTGCCCCCGGTAGATGAGGTTGGTCTAAGAGCCTTGTACAGGCTTCCTGTTGGGAGGGACTCATGCCTGCCCACTGGTGGGTGGAGCTGGGTCTTGTCCCTCTTGTGGGTAGGGCCATGTCAAAGGGTGTGTTTATAGGCAGCTGTGGGCTCAGGAAGACTTTAAGCAGCCTTAAAGTCTGCTGAAGGGTGGGGCTGCATTCCTACCCTGTTGGTTGTTTGGCCTGAGGCATCCCAACATTATGGGTAGCCTTTGGGCTGTTGGGTAGGGCCAGGCCTTGGCATCAAAATGGCGGCCTCCAGGACAGCTTACACCAATGAGTACTCTCCAGTACCTCTGCCACCAGTGTCCTTGTCCCAACAGTGAGCCACAGCCACCTCCTACCTCTCCAGGACACTCTCCAAGATCAGCAGGTAGGTCTTTCCCAGGCTCTTATGAAGTCACTGCTTTTTCCACTGGGTCCCAGTGCAAATGAAATCTTGTGTGCGCCCTCCAAGAGTGACATTTCTGTTTCCCCCAGTTCTGTGGAGTTTCTGCGATCAAGCCCCTCTGACCTTCAAAGCCAAATGCTCTGGGGGCTCCTCCTCCCAATTCCAGATCCCCATAGTAGGGAGCCTGACCTGGGGCTCAGAACTCTCACTCCTGTGGGAGAACCTCTGTGATATGATTATTTTACAGTTTGGGGGTCGCCCACCTGGTGGGTATGGGATTTGATTATATCGTGAATGGAACCCTCCTACCGTTTCATTGTGGCTTCTTTTTTGTCTTTGGAAGTAGATTATCTTTTTGGTAGGTTCTAGTCATTTTTTGTCAATGGTTGTTCAGCTGTTAGTTTTGATTTTGGTGTTTTCGTGAGGTGGGTGAGCTCAGGTCCTTCTACTCTGCCATCCTTCTGGGGATCTCTCTGAGGGTTCTGTCAAAATGTAGATTCTAAATCTGTAGGTCTGCAGTAGGACCTGAGAGTCTGTGTTTCTTCCAGGCTCCCAGAAGAGGTAGCTAATATTGATCTGTGTGCTTTGAGCAAGACTGTAGTGAGGATAACACCAAGCTTCTGAAAGGAATTTGTCTTAAATGATAATACTGTTACTGGTTTGTTCTTAAAGGATATAAGATACAGATGAACACCCATGTGGAACAGATGTGTAGGGCAGGGCTTGGGGAAAGCATGCAGAGCTTCCATGACCTCTCTGGGCACCCCTGCTTGTTCCCCTCCCTAGATGCTCCTCCCCTTGTTTCTGTAATTTGCAGTTCACTGAAAAGAACAACATTAGGCTTTGGAACCTGAAGAGCCCTAAGACCTAACTCTGTGCATGTTTGTGGACATGTGTGCAGGTGCAATGCTAAGTTACAAGCATCTTTATTTCACGGCTGTACTAACATATTAACGGTCTCACCTATTTGTGAGAATAAGACATTCGCATGCCTCTAAAATGTATGGTGCTTTTTCTAAAATACTCGATTTGGACACTACAATTTTAATCAAGTTATGTCTAAGTTGCAGTGCACCTGTCTGAATTGTTTTACGCCCCATGGGTAAAGTGTATCATGTTTTGGGACTAGAAAGCATGGAGATATGAGGAGGTATTTCTCTTATCCCAGAAGCATCTGTTAGATATCTGCCCTCTCCTTTGGGTGGATATCTCTACCTCTTCTCTTTTCTCCATCCCTGTTCCTTGCGAAGTGAAAATTAACACTTCAGTAACAGAGGCACAACACAATACCCAAGGAGATTGGACTGCAGCTCTGAAATCATTGATTGTTGGGCTCAAATGGGGCAGGTCTGCAGCTTCAAAGGGCCTTTCTTTTATACTCAAGGGAGAGAAGGTTAAGAAATAGTGGAAAAGTAGCAGAAATGTTTCACATTAATAAATCTGTTTTTTTAAAAATAAACAGAAAAAAACCTATTACTTCCCATGACTACAGATTATAAGGTATTACTGAAATCTCCGTTTTTTAAAAGAGTAACCCGTCATAGTGGTTCTTTGCTGGATAAGGGGCCATGGTGGAAAATTCAGTCATGACTGGTCAGTCCTATCTACTGTGGGTCCCAGCAGAACTCTGGGAGTTGGCTAGTGTTGTTAACCACAGAGACCTGCATTATGTAAGACTTTTTTTCAGAGAGATTGTGATTCAGTTTCTTTTCTACAAATCATGGAGGATCATCTTTAAGGTAAGGTGAAAATCATCAGAAGAGTATGTTGACAGCAATGTCCAGAAAGTCTTTAAAATAAGTGAATAATTGTACCTATGGTAACATTAAAAAAATCTTGGGTCAGGCTCTGTTGCAGGGTACTTCTAGAAAATTACTACTTATGATTTAGTTGGTGCATGTTAGGAAAGCAAGTTATATTTGTTAATCTAAGAAGTATGAGTAGGAAGACCATAGAGATTAGATTGTTACGTGTCTCCATGACCCTGTTTTTTGAGTGGGGTGAAGAACAGATGGGTTTTGGTGAAAGAACAAAAACTTACTACTTTTTCCTGATTGTTATGGGTCTATTTCAGAATTTTAAGGATGACAACTTAATGATAGGTTATGGACAATTAGAGCTCTTGTTCTTCTCTGATTTCTCTCTTTGATCCCAGTGAGCACTGGGTGAGGGTCACAGTCTTTGGTGTCCACTTCAAGAGGTTACAGAGGCCTCCTGCTCCCAGGGTCACTTTACTGCCTCACAACCTCACTGGCTGCCATTCATGGAACACATATGAGTGTGGCACCCCATACACAAAACTATAAACATGTCAATGGCAAAAATCTTCATTAAGCAGAAATAAAACCTGTGGTCAATATGTATTTTTTTCTCTTAGTCTAAAGAGAATATTAACCGAGATTACATCACAAAAACTTTAAATGTATTTACAGAGTGAATAAGTTACACAGATAAACTTTGAATATGTTTCTAATATGCAACAGGTTACATGCACACAGCTAACACTTGACAGCATTAAGTTTAAGGAGAAAACTTAAGAATGGCCCTTTACATATATATTACAAATAAAATGACATTTCTTAAGAAACAAAGTGATAACTCATATTTTACCGTTGTGATTCTACTTCCAGCTATCCAAACGGATATTAAAATATGCATGCGTAACAGGTGGAAAGACTTGGAGTTTATAATGTTGAATGTCTTTAACTTTTTTCTACAAAATGGCCAAGTTGGTTAAAATTAACACTCATCATTCTGTAGTATAAATATGCTCATAAAAGCAACCTTATAGTAAAAAGCAGCCAAGATCCTTTAAAAAAAGGTCTCTCTGGACCATTTTTGGTGCGAGGGTCCTAATCACAGACCCCTGCAAAGAGATCCAGGGCTTTCGAAACAGTAGCCTAGCAACATAAGAAAGGTACTTCATAGCAGCTCCTTTTAGATACAGTAATTGTATTCAAATTTCAGTGTACATTAAATTGTCCATTTACAATTCCCTTTTCACATATACAGGCTGTCAGCTTTTGACCATCTTACAATTTTCAGTGGCCAGCTTCATTTTGCCTGCCCCTTCCTCAGCCCACCAAAAAAAGAAAAAAAAAAAAGAAAAGGAAAGAATGTACAAGTTTTAGAATAAAAAATATTTTTAGCGAAGAAAACATTGCACTTTTGCCAATCTAAAATTGTTTCTAGAAAGGAAGGTACTGTTCAGAGTAGTCGG
The DNA here is from genome assembly GCF_963924675.1 of Phocoena phocoena. Lineage (NCBI taxonomy): Eukaryota > Metazoa > Chordata > Mammalia > Artiodactyla > Phocoenidae > Phocoena > Phocoena phocoena. The sequence continues at coordinate 8,713,801 of NC_089236.1, read as the reverse complement.
CTTTGGTATGCAATGGAAGTCACATCTTCAGTAGTGAGTTGCATTTGCTCAGTAAAATAACACATTTGTGCCACACAGCATGACGGATGGAGGTTGTTCCAGAATGTCCTATGCTACCTTGGTTCTTATAGTATTGCTACACGTGGGAAGTTCTGCCATCCTCTTTAGAAAAAGTCCTACAGGTAACAAGAGGGAGAACAGTCTGACCAAGCCTTTTGAAGGCCGAGAAGACACTGAATGACGTCACCCCAGCATGGCAGCACCCCCAGCTTGGCACCCATGGGGGACGGAAGGCTCCTGTCAGAGACTAGTGCCGGAAACACTGGAGTCTGGAAGGAAAGCGGTGAGGACCCGGTAGCTCTGGGCCCTGCGGATCATGTCCCGGATCTCCATGTTCAGCTCCATCAGCTTGGTGCAGATCTCGGTCAGGCTCTGGTTAGACCCCACCAGTGCGTAAGTACCTGTTTGTCCCAGAGTTTGATGACGGAAATAAATATTCAGTAGTGTCTGGACCTCATCGTCAGAACTGCTTCCAAAGATGTCATTGGGCCACAGACTTCTGCAGTCAGAAAAGAAGAGCAGATTAGAGGCACTATTATTCACAAGTTTGAGAGGTTATGAGTCTTTATTAGTATAAGAAAATTGCTCTTTTAATACAAAAGCTTTTGTTGAGATATAATTCACAAACTGTACAATTCAGCTATCTAAAATATATAGTTCTGTGGCTTTTTTAGTAATATTCAGAGTTGTGCAGACATCACATGATCAGTTTTAGAATATTGAATATTATTGGTTTTGATAAAATATCTAAAGTAAAAAAATATCAGAATGGAATCCCATAATCTTAAAATATTTATTTGCTATAGCATTCTGGTTACAATGAATGTGAATATACTATCAAAATGTAGGGAGAAAAAACCCAAAGAGGCTACATTCAAATAATTAGTTTTAAAATTATGTTGGCATATACTTTGAAGTGTTTGAACATTTTAGAGATGACCAGAACCGAAACCAACACTTCAAACAATAAGTCCTGAAATCTGATGTTTCTGGCATGGTAATGGGAAGGATCTGAGAAGGGTTTATATAAACATCTCGGTGTTCCTTCCGTAGTGATTTAGTCCCCAACCATGACAAAGTAACTATTAGGCATGCATTTCCTTTAACCGTCTCTAAATAGAAATAGTAGCGTCACCTGCATTCCCGGATTTGCCGTAAAGCCTTGCCAAGTTCGTTGTTTTTCAAGCACTCGAGCATGGACTGGATGGCTGCTTCAGTGGACGTGAAGGTCGGCTCAGACCACGCCCCCTCTATGTAGAGAGGGTCGGCTGTGATGGCTGCGGTAGCCTCCTTCAGGTTTTTCTTTAGGTCACTCAGTTCCCTGGACATATTTAGCAGCTGTTAAAAAAAATGTATTTTTACTGTATTTAGTTGCAGGCTGGATTTTACATCCCCAAAGTAAAAAACAATTTGACTGTATGAGGTCTGGTTAAGCAGAAGCTTAATATCTCGGTAAACTAAAATAGGACAGATAAAACCGTACTGCGTGGTATATGTAGGGTTATGGGGCTGAATGCGTTGTATTCAACCATATCAACAGCTGGGATACTCTCCTTATATAAAAGATTGACTCCTTTTAAAATGTCGTCTATTTAAGCAGAAAGGTGTACGTAGAAGTAAAATGCACAAGAGAACAGGCTTGGTAGTTGGATAAAGCTGGGTTTATTAGATGCCAGTTCTGCTTCTTGACTACTGCATAGTCAAGTAAACAAACTTTTGCATACCTTAGTTTTATCATCTGTGAGATTGAAGATATTACCCACCTCTCAGGTTATTTTAAAGATTAAACAAACAGCTTGGCACAAAAGTACCCAATAAATTTAATTATGAACACAGATGCTGTTTGAAGAATAAACTTTTCTCCCTACTCCTATGCCACGGGAAAGATGAAAGACAAAAGAGGGAGGAGGAAAAATCTCAATGTAATGTTAGTATTCATGTTACAAGTAAGAGATATTTTCCCTCAGAATTACTGGAACCAAAAGATTCTGAGTTGTTAAAAAGAGAACCTATGTCACTTCTTAGTGCCTCCAAAGTGCACAGTGGAAGACAGCTCTTTTGCAGTTTGACCTCAAGAGCATTTAAAAGAAACTGAGATGAATTTAAACGTTTTTTGTTTCCCTTTGTCATGTAAGCTGAGGATGCCCAGTTTCTTTGAAAAGTTGATTTACCCAGCATCTTTACCTGTTTTCATTCCCAGCCTGCTCACTGTACAAGGTATAGAACTGAAGCCCTCAAGGACTGTCTTCACACAGATGCCGATTAAATACAACTCTGTACTCCAGCCCCACGTTCAAAATTCAAGTAGGTAATCCTTTTACATAAGTTGTTAGAGTGTCTTAGACATACAGTTTTTAAGTGTGAAAGTGAATTTCCTATTTTAAATCTAGGTAAGTTTTTTTTTTTTTTTTTTTTTTTTTTTGTGGTACGCAGGCCTCTCACTGTTGTGGTCTCTCCCATTGCGAGCACAGGCTCTGGACGCGCAGGCTCAGCGGCCATTGCTCACGGGCCCAGCCGCTCTGCGGCATGTGGGATCTTCCCGGACCGGGGCAGGAACCCGTGTCCCCTGCATTGGCAGGCGGACTCTCAACCACTGCACCACCAGGGAAGCCCTAGGTAAGTTTTAAATTATGTGTGTGTAAAGTATTTAAAACTTACCTAGATTTAAAATAATTAAGGAAAAATTCACTTTAAATTTATTAGATTTAAAATAATTATATACACACACACACGGTATGAAACATGTAATTTACTACTCTTAAGTGAAACGTGAATTACTTTTTTAATATGGAAAATGACATGTGAATTGCATGTGCATTGTCCTCTATTTTTGGAGCAGAGAATGGACTCTGAGGGTTTGGTTCCTACTTTCCAGAAGAGTAAAGCTTATCTTGACAGTGGGGCAAATCCCAGTCATCAACTGTCTTTTCTTTTATCTGATAATTTGTGATTCTGTGGAGGAAAACTCGTTTGTGAAGAGCTCTTCATAAACAAAGATGTCTGACTCCTGTCTCCCTTGAAATTGGGATCTGTGAAAGGAGAGTTGACCCTTGAGCAACTCGGGGTTAGAGGCACGGTCTAACTTCTGGTTCCACCCCGCCCACCCCCGCCCCTAGAACTTAACTACTAACAGCCCCCTGTTGACGGGAAGCCTTACTGATAACACACAGTCCATTAATACATATTTTGTATGTTATATGTAAGTCTACATATATTTTATGTAGTCACGACATATCTATTTCTAGGTATGTTTGTGAGATTTTTCAAATTTCCAATATATTTATTGAAAAAATCCACATAGGTAAGTGGACTCACAGTTCAAACTCATGTTGTTCAAGGGTGAACTGTATATTTAAAAACTATAGTCACTTTTCCTTTTTTCCACACTGAGTAATAATTATGGTTAAATGGCTGTCACTCTGTCTCCTCCTCCCCTACCCCCAACTCAGACATGAGGTTTCTAGGCTCCATCCTCACTCCGCTGCTTGCAATGGGATTGTTTCATGGACTCATGACTGTTCCCTGACAGCACATCTGCACCGTTAGCAGCAGATCCTTGTATTTAACTACATGCAAGATGGGATCTAGCAGGCAGAGTCGGTCGCTGACGAGCAGGCAGGAGCTGTGGATGTACAATTGTGTCAGGCCTCCTCCGACATCCCTGTCTTAGCTGTGGCACTGTGGTTACATAGTTCATCTGAGAGGGGACCTGAGCATCGTCCCCCACTCCTCCCCCCACAACCCCATCAGTTTCAGTGACCTTTTGTCCTAAATATCTCCCACGTTTCCTCCCTCTCCTTACCTAGCACTTCTGTCCTAGTTCAAACTCTCACCTCTTATCTGAGCTATTTCAGCGGCCTCATAACTGACTGGTCTGTCTGTCTCCAGTCCAGTTGTCAGCAAATCCACCCTCCACATCCCTGCCCTGAAGATCTAACTAAAATACTCACAGGTGCAGAGTCCTGCGTGATCTCACCTTACTTATCTCTTCCGCCTTAGTCCAGCGTTCCTTTTGGTTTGCATTTTATAGTCTAGCAATCCTCAATTGCCTGTACTTGTAGTTCCTATCTCTTTCTCACTACCATGTTTATGCCCACGCTGTTGTTTCTTACTGGAACATTCCTCCTTACCCCCCACTTCATCTCTCTAATTCTAACTCATCCTTTAAGAATCAGGTGTGATCTCCTCCAGAAAGTTTCCTCTTTCAACCTCCTTGTCTCCAGCTGAACTAGGCACTCACCCTCTGAGCTTCCACAATATCCAGTGTACACCACCATTATTTCATCTACTACACTGCAGTAGTATTTTTTCAAGTCTAGGAAAAATTTGGCTCACTCAGAAGCTGTATGCTCATTACTTTACCTTTTACATTAAAAGTATTAATGCATCCGGATGCTAAGCAGAGCAGGGAAGCTGAAGAGAGTCAAACATCATGTAGTTATTTCCTTCTTACCTCAATGTAGGATCAAGTATGAACAGCTAGAGGTCAGAAAAACCGTAACACAAGGAACTTTTCCAAATAAGGATCCCCAGACACAGGACCAGGGGGAGGCAAGTGAGGCCCTCGGCACAGCATTCAGGGAGGGGCTCACCCTGAAGGTCGTCCTTGTATTTTGTGTCCAGGTATGTCACTTGCCTCACCCTAGTCCTGGCACTGCCACATGAGCATGGAAATAAATATAAGACACTGGTATTTAAGACTTGTGCTTGAGTGAAAGGATTATGTGGGAATAAAATCACTTGGACATTTATAAACTGGCAGGAGGGAGAACAAAAGGAAAGCAGTGATACTCATGGCAGGACCTGGGGTCGGGAGTGGGCAGGCTCACCTCTGGCATGGAGCTGACTTCGTGCACCTGGCCGATGAGCTTACAGTATGACTGAAAAAGCAGCAGCAGCTGGAAGTGTAGCTTATACAACCTCTGACACAGTTCCAGTTGCTAAAGAGAGAATTTGCATGGGAAGAAAGAGTTATTAAGGATCATTCTTGTATAGTAAGTGAAATCTTAGTGGAGACTAATGCACCTTTTTTTTTTTAAATCAAGGAACCATAACTAGTTGTTACCATTCTAAATAAAACAGAAAAATAAATCCAATCAATGACTATCAGTGAGAAATTCACTGTGTAATATAGAATAAAACAGCTCCTGGAGGATGACTAATTAGAAAGAAGTAGTAGCTAGCTATAAAGGGACTTAGTGAACTGCCAAATTTGCATTATATTCACCAATTAAATTACAGGTTTAATATCTACAAATTATAACTACAGTCTTAATTTTTATAAGCTATACATCTTTGAACACAATTTCTTTTTATTAAAAGTATATTTGAAAGGCACAGCATTAAGTGGTTCTAGGTGTTAAATTTATAAATTCAGCAGACACATGGGAGATTATTCCTTGTGACAACTCTGGCTGCCATTTAGGGTGTAGGCACTCATCCTGAAGTCTGTAAACACAAGAGTCACGTGACTGTCTAAGGTGCCGCATCAGGTTTAATGATGATGCTTCTACTCAGTGTGCAACAAATGTGTTGAATTAAAGAGATATAAAAAGGGCCCAAAATGCTTACAAAAAGGAGAAATCATGAAAGCATGCAAAACTTTCTGTGGAAAGAACGTTAAAAAATATGCATACAAAATGGCCCTGGAGCTCTATAGACACCTCTGGAATTGAAAATGTTTTCATTATGCAGCTTACATGTACTGTAAGGGAAGAATAAACCATGAGTAATTCCAACACCAATGATCATAGTACTCTTTGAGCTGTATCTGCTCAATGGCCTCTAAACTTTGCCTGTTTTATCCCAAGAAAGGGTTAGCTCCTAGGTAGCAGATGGGATTCTGCTAGAGGAAAAGGACAGCCTTCACTAGATAGAATTTAATGGCTCAGCAGTCACCACTGAAAGTGGGTGAGATATGTGGCTTAAACCAAACACTTCACTGTTCAGTTTTCAAATGTGGTTAAGTAAGGATAAATAGGGCCTTTCTTTCACTAATGGACAATAAAGAACTCAGTAAGAATTGAGAGCCACTGAAGTGACTTAAAATTGTTCCCCCCAAATCAGTTTAAGGAGAGAAATGACAAGAATTTAAATTTAGGTTTTTAGGAAGCATATTCCATTAATAGTATTATTAACATACTCTTGACCCTAATTTTAAAAGTGACTAAAGTTCATGCTAAGACCATGCTGGATGGAGTTTTCTTTCTCCTCTCTCCCTGGCCCTTAGGGGGAAAAAGCAATTCTACTTAGATTTATTTGATCTCTCAATGCTGGGAACCAGCCTAAGTGTAAAGAAGTAGCTACACTCGTTTGCTAACCCAAACTAGATGTTTGGTTGTTTTAGTAACACATTTTATGATAATTTAAACTTGCCTTTGTGGAAACCTTTTCAAAATCTGGTATAAAAGACAACTGCCAGAGACTCTCAGACAAAAAAAGTATTGTTTAAAAACAAAATGTTACCTTTCACAATTTAGGGTGAAACCTAGCTATGAAAACTCTGACTTTTCTAAGTGTCAGATAATGGTAGTTATTTCTAAAAATACTCTAGTGATAACATGAGAGTTCACAGCAACATAGGTTTCTACTTTGGGAGGAAAGCAGCCCAGAATGCTAATAAACTACATGTCTCAGTCTACCAAATAAAAGAAAATGAAACAAAAAAGGGAAAACATGCTAAGAGATATAATAGTAACAGTAAAAATAAGATTGTTATGGGTCCATGCCTAAATGGACAAAGAGTAGGAAAGAAAGTTAACTTACTGCAAGAGATTCCATTTGCTACACAGCAAGCATGGCACAGGAAACAAAGGAAAGGAAAGAAAGTACAGGGTCAGTGTAATGCATGCAACAGAAAGCACGGCCCTCTTCTAAGAGCAGAACCGTCAGCCGTCAGCCATATTAGCATCGCTTGCCCCAACGTGATAAATGGTTGCAAATGTTGTACCCATTCAACATGCACAGCAGTCCAGTTAAAAACAAGCTCTAATGGGAAACATGTCATTGAAAAAACATAATTTGTGATCTTTTAGATTCTCTGATTAGTTAATTTAGACTTTGTCAGTCTTGGAGACCATAAGTGAAAACTTATATTGCTTGAAGATTTTAGTGTTTAAATGTGAATAGTAACACAGTAAACATAGTAAAACTGTGAGGAGACCAACTGATTAATCTGAAAGAACTACAGCCCCAAACAAATTACACTATTGCTAGGTTAAGGCAGAGTCTTTAATATGTTTGGCTTCATATCTACTATGCTATGACTATCCAATTAGCATAGAATATAATTAACAATCTAAGTGGCATTTTCTTTAGAGTCAGGTTGCCTTCCACGTTGAGAATATTTTACAGGACTGCTAGATATTGTTATTTCAAAGGACTGAACATTGTCTTTATACTCCCAAACAAGTGTGAGATATGACAATTAATCTTGCATTTTAGTTTTTATAATTTTTTCCCCAGTAGACAATTTCTAAAAGTAATCTAGAACTAATGTTAGTCTAGAATATTATAAATTTGTAACTGGGCCATGTTACAGATTACACAACCCACGGTATTTACTATTTTCAAGAAAACTTTAACTGTGCTAGAAGTTTTTATAACCAAACCTTATGCACTGAAAAACAATGTCACACAAGAAAGGAGTACAGGGCCAGAGTTTTAAGTCTACATACACAGAGTTGCCACTGTGAAGACTTTTTAGAAGACGTCAAATCTGATTGAAACGTTTAGTATGCACCTTATTAGTACGTAACTGCTTCTACCATGGAATTTACTTTTCAGAAGCATGGAATGAAGCAAGTGCTGAGAAAATTACATGGTCTTATGTGAAGAAAACAGCTATCCTTTTTACTGTTTTCCAAAAGAACGTTGTAATCCCAGGTCATCAAGTCAGTTAAAGAAAAATCTTCTCTCTTCAGTGAAGGCAAATGAGGCTTTTTGACTTGAGCCTGGAACTGAGGAATTTCATTGTCAACGAATTCCTTCCACTCCACGCTCAGGGCACACACTTGTGTTTCTTGGGAGATGGACAGCTTGATGAACACCAGTTCTCAGTGTCCTTCTTACACTCTCCTTTCTAGGTAGGCTAGTCCAAGCTGCATTGATATTTATTACCCCAGAATCTTTTCCTAGGCCACAGGCTTGGATGTAGTTGCATTTAGAGTTCCAAAAAGATAGTGAAAAAAGCCTTTCAAGGAAAATGTTAAAACTCCCCCCCTCCCCAAATATTTTCCGATATCCAGGTTTTAAAAATAATCCCTTTAGAAGTCTTTATAGATATAATCTATGTTTTGGTGATTCAAGATTCTTTTGAAAATGTGGGAATCTGTTTTATTTGGTCACAAGGATTTTCTTCAAGCCCAGTTCCTGTGCTCCTGATATGACTTGATTTATATATAAATTGGATTTAGAGGTATGTTTTCTGAAAATGAGAAAAAAAATGTCAAGAAGACAAGATGTTAAGAATTGATCATAGACAAGGTAGCTTCAAAGCGTAGAATCATCTAGTTCTTATTCATTAACAGTATCATAGGAGGAGCTTCAAGATAGTGGAAGAGTAAGATGCAGAGATCGCCCTCCTCCCCACAAATACATCAGAAATACATCTACACGTGGAACAACTCCTACAGAACACCTACTGAACGCTGGCAGAAGACCTCAGACCTCCCAAAAGGCAAGAAACCCCCACGTACCTGGGTAGGGCAAAAGATAAAAGAATAAACAGAGACAAAAGAATAGGGACGGGACCCGCACCAGTGGGAGGGAGCTGTGAAGGAGGAAAGGTTTTCACACACTAGGAGCCCCTTCGCGGGCAGAAACTGCGGGTAGCGGAGGGGGGACGCTTCGCAGCCGCGGAGGAGAGCACAGCAACAGGGGTGCGGGGGGCAAAGCGGAGAGATTCCTGGATGGAGGATCGGTGCCGACCGGCACACACCAGCGCTCACCAGGCCGAGAGGCTCCTCTGCTCACCCGCCGGGGCAGGCGGGGCTGGGAGCTGAGGCTCGGGCTTCGGAGGTCAGATCCCAGGGAGAGGACTGGGGTTGGCTGTGTGAACACAGCCTGAAGGGGGCTAGTGCACCACGGCTAGCCGGGAGGGAGTCCGGGAAAAGTCTGGAACTGCCTAAGAGGCAAGAGACCATTGTTTTCTGGTGCCTGAGGAGAGGGGATTCAGAGCGCCGCTTAAAGGAGCTCCAGAGACGGGCATGAGCCGCGGCTATCAGCGTGGACCCCAGAGACAGGTGGGAGACGCTAAGGCTGCTGCTGCCGCCACCAAGAAGCCTGTGTGCGAACACAGGTCACTCTCCACACCTCCCTTCCGGGGAGCCTGTGCAGCCCGCCACTGCCAGGGTCCCGTGATCCAGGGAGAACTTCCCCGGGAAAACACACACCAGCCTCTGTCGCTGCAGGCTCACCCCGCATCCATACCCCTCTCTCCCCCGGGGCTTAATGAGCCAGAGCCCCCGAATCAGCTGCTCCTTTAACCCCATCCTGTATGAGCGAAGAACAGACGCCCTCAGGCGACCTACACGCAGAGGCGGGGCCAAATCCAAAACTGAACCCCTGGAGCTGTGCGAACAAAGAAGAGAAAGGGAAATCTCTCCCAGCAGCCTCAGGAGCAGCGGATTAAATCTCCACAATCAACTTGATGTACCCTGCATCTTTGGAATACCTGAATACACAAAGACAAAGAATCAACCCAAATTGAGGAGGTGGACTTTGGGAACAACGATATATATATATTTTTTACCTTTTTCTCTTTTCATGAGTGTGTATGTGTACGCTTCTGTGTGTGATTCTGTCTGTATAGCTTTGCTTTTACCATTTCTCCTAGGGTTCTGCCTGTCCATATTATTTTCTTTATTACTTAAAAAATATTTTTTCTTAACTATTTTTTATTTTAATAACTTAATCTTATTTTATTTTGCCTTCTTTCTTTCTTTTTCTCCCTTTTATTCTGAGCCGTGTGGATGACAGGCTCTTGGTGCTCCAGCCAGGTGTCAGGGCTGTGCCACTGAGGTGTGAGAGCCAAGTTCCGGACACTGGTCCACAAGAGACCTCCAAGCTCCATGTAATATCAAACAGAAAAAAATCTCCCAGAGAGCTCCATCTCAATACCAAGACCCAGCTCCACTCAATGACCAGCAAGCTACAGTGCTGGACACACTATGCCAAACAACTAGCAAGACAGGAACACACCCCACCCATTAGCAGAGAGGCTGCCTAAAATCATAATAAGGCCACAGACACCCCAAAACACACCACCAGACGTGGACCTGCCCACCAGAAAGACAAGATCCAGCCTCATCCACCGGAACACAGGCACTAGTCCCCTCCACCAGGAAGCCTACACAACCCACTGAACCAACCTTAGCCACTGGGGACAGACATCAAAAACAACGGGAACTACGAACCTGCAGCCTGCAAAAAGGAGACCCCAAATACAGTAAGTTAAGCAAAATGTGAAGACAAACACACAGCAGATGAAGGAACTAGGCAGAAGCCCACCAGACCTAACAAATGAAGAGGAAATAGGCAGTGTACCTGAAAAAGAATTCAGAGTAATGATAGTAAAGATGATCCAAAATCTTGGAAACAGAATGGAGAAAATACAAGAAACGTTTAACAAGGACCTAGAAGAACTAAAGAGCAAACCAAGAGTGATGAACAACACAATAAATGAAATTAAAAATTCTCTAGAAGGGATCAATAGCAGAATAACTGAGGCAGAAGAACGGATAAGGGACCTGGAAGATAAAAGTGGAAATAACTACTGCAGAGCAGAATAAAGAAAAAAGAATGAAAAGAACTGAGGACAGTCTCAGAGACCTTTGGGACAACATTAAACACACCAACATTTGAATTACAGGGGTCCCAGAAGAAGAAGAGAAAAAGAAATGGACTGAGAAAATATTTGAAGAGATTATAGTTGAAAACTTTCCTAATATGGGAAAGGAAAGAGTTAATCAAGTCCAGGAAGCACAGAGAGTCCCATACAGGATAAATCCAAGGAGAAACACACCAAGACACATATTAATCAACCTATCAAAAAATAAATACAAAGAAAAAATATTAAAAGCAGTAAGGGAAAAACAACAAATAACATACAAGGGAATCCCCATAAGGTTAACAGCTTATCTTTCAGCAGAAACTCTGCAAGCCAGAAGGAACTAGCAGGACATATTTAAAGTGATGAAGGAGAAAAACCTACAACCAAGATCACTCTACCCAGCAAGGATCTCATTCAGATTTGATGGAGAAATTAAAACCTTTACAGACAAACAAAAGCTAAGAGAATTTATCAGCACCAAACCAGCTTTACAACAAATGCTAAAGGAACTTTTCTAGGCAGGAAACACAAGAGAAGGAAAAGACCTACAATAATAAACCCAAAACACTTAAGAAAATGGTAATAGGAACATACATATCGATAATTACCTTAAATGTAAATGGAATAGATGCTCCCACCAAAAGACACAGACTGGCTGAATGGATACAAAAACTAGACCCATCTATGTGCTGTCTACAAGAGACCCACTTCAGACCCAGGGACACATACAGACTGAAAGTGAGGGGATGGAAAAAGATATTCCATGCAAATGGAAATCGAAAGAAAGCTGGAGTAGCAATTCTCATATCAGACAAAATAGACTTTAAAATAAAGCCTATTACAAGAGACAAAGGACACTACATAATGATCAAGGGATCGATCCAAGAAGAAGATATAACAATTGTAAATATTTATGCACCCAGAATAGGAACACCTCAATAGATAAGGCAAATACTAACAGCCATAAAAGGGGAAATCGACAGTAACACAACCATAGAAGGGGACTTTAACATGCCACTTTCACCAATGGACAGATCATCCAAAATGAAAATAAATAAGGAAATACAAGCTTTAAATGATACATTAAACAAGACGGACTTAATTGATACTTATAGGACATTCCATTCAAAAACAACAGAATCCACTTTCTTCTCAAGTGCTCATGGAACATTCTCCAGGATAGATCATATCCTGGGTCACAAATCAAGCCTTGGTAAATTTAAGAAAATTGAAATCGTATCAAGTATCTTTTCCGACCACAATGCTATGAGACTAGATATCAATTACAGGAAAAAATCTGAAAGAAATACAAACACATGGAGGTTAAACAACACACTACTTAATAACCAAGAGATCACAGAAGAAATCAAAGAGTAAATCAAAAAATACCTAGAAACAAATGACAATGAAAACACAATGACCCAAAACCTATGGGATGCAGCAAAAGCAGTTCTAAGAGGGAAGTTTATAGCAATACAGTCCTACCTTAGGAAACAAGAAACCTCTCAAACAACCTAACCTTACACCTAAAGCAATTAGAGAAAGAACAAAAAAACCCCAAAGTTAGCAGAAGGAAAGAAATCATAAAGATCAGATCAGAAATAAATGAAAAAGAAATGTAGGAAACGACAGCAAAGATCAATAAAACTAAAAGCTGGTTCTTTGAGAAGATAAATAAAATTGATAAACCATTAGCCAGACTTCTCAAGAAAAAGAGGACTCAAATCAATAGAATTAGAAATGAAAAAGGAGAAGTAACAAATGACACTGCAGAAATACAAAGGATCATGAGAGATTACTACAAGCAACTCTATGCCAATAAAATGGACAACCTGGAAGAAATGGACAAATTCTTAGAAATGCACAACCTGCCAAGAATGAACTAGGAAGAAATAGAAAATATGAACATACCAATCACAAGCACTGAAATTGAAACTGTGATTAAAAGTCTTGCAACAAACAAAAGCCCAGGACCAGATGGCTTCACAGGCAAATTCTATCAAATATTTAGAGAAGAGCTAACACGTATCCTTCTCAAACTCTTCCAAAATATAGCGGAGGGTGGAACAATCCCAAACTCATTCTACGAGGCCACCATCACCCTGATACCAAAACCAGACAAAGATGTCACAAAGAAAGAAAACTGCAGGCCAATATCACTGATGAACATAGATGCAAAAATCCTCAATAAAAAACTAGCAAACAGAATCCAACAGCACATTAAAAGGATCATACAGCATGATCAAGTGTGGTTTATTCCAGGAAAGCAAGGATTCTTCAATATACGCAGATCAATCAACATGATACACCATATTAACAAATTGAAGGAGAAAAACCATATGATAAGCTCAACAGATGCAGAGAAAGCTTTTGACAAAAGTCAACACCCATTTATGATAAAAGCCTTCCAGAAAGTAGGCATAGAGGGAACTTTCCTCAACATGATAAAGGCCATATATGACAAACCCACAGCCAACATCGTCCTCAATGGTGAAAAACTGAAACCATTTCCACTAAGATCAGGAACAAGACAAGGTTGCCCACTCTAACCACTACTATTCAATATTGTTTTGGAAGTTTTAGCCACAGCAATCAGACAAGAGGCAGAAATAAAGAATCCAAATCGGAAAAGAAGTAAAAGCTGTCACTGTCTGCAGATGACATGATCCTCTACATAGAGAATCCTAATGATGCTACCAGAAAACTACTAGAGCTAATCAATGAGTTTGTTAAAGTAGTGGGATACAAAATTAATGCCCAGAAATCTCTTGCATTCCTATACAGTAATGATGAAAAATCTGAAAGTGAAATTAAGAAAACACTCCCATTTAACATTGCAACACAAAGAAAAAATATCTAGGAATAAACCTTCCTAAGGAGACAAAAGACCTGTATGCAGAAAATTATAAGACACTGATGAAAGAAATTAAAGATGATACAAATAGATGGAGAGATATACCTAAAGATGATACAAATAGATGGAGAGATATACCATGTTCTTGGATTGGAAGAATCAACATTGTGAAAATGACTATACTACCCAAAGCAATCTACCGATTCAATGCAATCCCTATCAAACTACCACTGGCATTTTTCACAGAACTAGAACAAAATATTTCACAATTTGTATGGAAACACAAAAGACCCCGAATAGCCAAAGCAATATTGAGAAAGAAAAACGGAGCTGGAGAAATCAGGCTCCCTGACTTCAGACTATACTGCAAAGCTACAGTAATCAAGACAGTATGGTACTGGCATAAAAACAGAAATATGGATCAATGGAACAGGATAGAAAGCCCAGAGATAAAGCCACGCACATATGGTCACCTTATCTTTGATAAAGTAGGCAAGAATATACAGTGGAGAAAAGACACCCTCTTCAATAAGTGGTGCTGGGAAAACTGGACAGCTACATGTAAAAGAATGAAATTAGAACATTCTCTAACACCACAAACACACAAAAACTCCAAATGGATTAAAGACCTAAATGTAAGGCCAGACACCATCAAACTCTTAGAGGAAAACATAGGCAGAACACTCTATGACATAAATCACAGCAAGATCCTTTTTGACCCACCTCCTAGAGAAATGGAAATAAAAACAAAAATAAACAAATGGGACCTAGTGAAAGTTAAAAGCTTTTGCACAGCCAAGGAAACCATAAACAAGACCAAAAGACAACCCTCAGAATGGGAGAAAACATTTGCAAATGAAGCAACTGACAAAGGATTAATCTCCAAAAGATACAAGCAACTCATACAGCTCAATATCAAAAAAACAAACAACCCAATCCAAAAATGGGCAGAAGACCTAAATAGACATTCCTCCAAAGAAGATATACAGATTGCCAACAAACACATGAAAGAATGCTCAACATCATTAATCGTTAGAGATATGCAAATCAAAACTACAATGAGATATCATCTCACATCAGTCAGAATGGCCATCATCAAAAAATCTAGAAACAATAAATGCTGGAGAGGGTGTGGAGAAAAGGGAACCCTCTTGCACCATTGGGGGGAATGTAAATTCATACAGCCACTATGGAGAACATTATGGAGATTCCTTAAAAAAACTAAAAATAGAACTACCATACGACCTAGCAATCCCACTACTGGACATATACCCTGAGAAAACCATATTTCAAAAAGAGTCATGTACCAAAATGTTCATTGCAGCTCTATTTACAATAGCCAGGACATGGGAGCAACCTAAGTGTCCATCAACAGATGAATGGATAGAGAAGATGTGGCACATATATATAATGGAATGTTACTCAGCCATAAATAGGAACGAAACTGAGTTATTTGTAGTGAGGTGGATGGACCTAGAGACTATCATACAGAGTGAAGTAAGTCAGAAAGAGAAGAACAAAAACCGTATGCTAACACATATACATGGAATCTAAAAAAGAAAAAAAAGGGTCAGAAGAACCTAGGGGCAAGACGTGAATAAAGATGCAGACCTACTAGAGAATGGACTTGAGGATACAGGGAGTGGGAAGGGTAAGCTGGGACAAAGTGATAGAGTGGCATAGACATATATACGCTACCAAACAAAATTGATAGCTAGTGGGAGGCAGCCGCATAGCACAGGGAGATCAGCTTGGTGCCTTCTGACAACCTAGAGGGGTGGGATAGGGAGGGGGGGTGGGATAGGGAGGGAGACGCAAGTGGGAAGAGATATGGGGACATATGTATATGTGTGTCTGATTCACTTTGTTATAAAGCAGAGGCTGACACACCATTGTAAAGCAATTATACTCCAATAAAGATGTTAAAAAAAAAAAAGCATAGCCACTCTTGTTTCTCTGTATTCTGCTCTGAAGCCAGTTCTTTGCTTATGATGTAGCCAGTTAGGTAAAAATCTGAGAGATTTTCGACATCAGAAGATAAGTCACAGTATACTATACTATATTAACTATAATTTTCATCATGCTTAATCTCTGAAAGTCACTGGTTTAAACTAAATTGGATAAAATTTAGAAAATCTAGCCAATTGTTGAAGCTTTCCTACTCAGTATTACATAGATTCATGTAATCTCCTAAGCCGGTGGGTACAATACGTACTCACCTGGTGCTAAAATCACTTGGCTCTGGCACATTCATGACTATTGCATTATATTTGTTGAGTAGGTTTTTGGACCTTGGTCATGAATATCTTTCAAAGAGTTGAAAGATAAATACCTTTAAGCCTCTAATACAGATTACACACTCTGACGTATTTACTATTTTCAAGAAAACTTTCATTTCAGCAGACATTTCCTTACTCATTCTAGAGAAGAGATTCCTCATAGCAAAGGACTGAATGACTGTATCCGAAGGATAATGTTTAATGGGTTACAGTTTAGCTGGAGAAACATCTCGTCTTATTCAACGTTTAGCTTTTTGTTCAATTTGTAGAAGAACAGAGGTTGCAGCCTTCTCTCGTTCTTGGTTAGACAGGGATAGGAAATACACAGCTAAGAGGGTTACTGTCCAAGACGACTCTAAGATGGTCTGAATGTAATAAGAAAATGTATTGCGGCTACATGTAAACTCTTGTACTTGAGTCCAAAGAGTCGAATGTTCAATTAGTGCTCAGAAATAGCTGTGGAATTAAGAGTGCATCAACTAAAATCACTTATGGCAAATGAAGTGGCAACCTCTCTAGCTTCCCCAGGGCCAGCCCTGCAGAACCGGGGAGGTGAGCTGTGCTAATTCGCCGTAGGGTCGAGGCCGATGCCACTGCCTGGAGAGCCCAGAGCTGAGATGCTTCACCGTGTCCTACGTTTCCGTGAACTTAAACTCCCCAGCAGCAGCCGCTCCAGGATGAATTCCGCGGGCGACAGGAGAGGTCACCGCAAACCACAATCCTTATTTAGAGGTGCTGGCTTTAAGTCATGAAGAGACCTGTCTCGCTGGGTGTGTGCAGGCGGAGAAGACACTGGTACAGCAGCGTCTGCCACGGAGCTGCCCTCACGACAGGCGCGACTCACACGCCCGCCTTGTTCTACGTCTTATTTGCTGTGCGCTGTGCCTCATTCTGGGAGAACGGGTATTGTAGTCACCAAGCAGCCTAAATTACTGACTAATCACACCTGTCTTAACAAAAGAAGCCTTCCCTCCAAAATACTTCCCATGTATTAGAAGCACTTTTCTCAGGAACACTGTTCTGTTGTTTTGTACACACGCTACGACTCCTCCAAGGTCCCCTCAGGGAGTGAGGCCAGCACAGGGGCCCTAGCATCTTAAATAAGCAGAGATTGTTCTCACTGCAGCAAAGAGGAACACTCCTGTTTTTCTTGAAAGGCACAGTTCTATTTAGCTTTCACTTCCCCATTGTGGGGCCTTAGGTGCAAAGGCACATGTTTCTATTATAAAGACAAGAACATCCTGATGACTGGCACCTGGCTCTTACTGGCAGGGTCGGGAACTCTGTGCACAGTGGACGGTGGAGAGCCGACCAGCCCAAGGTCGCTGCTGCCACTTTAGGAGGGCAGGCCTGGTGTTGCTACCTCTTTTTTCTCTTTTTTCAAGAGATGCCAGGAATGCTGTTTTGAGTGTACGTGTGAACAATTTTAAGTTTAAACTGTTGGGTCCAATTTAAATTGTACAAGCTGAATAAAACATGTCTGAATTGGTTACAGCTTACAGGCTACCCGTGTGTAACCTTTCCTCATTACCTTGATGTCTACAACTTCATGTTGAGAATAGAAGAAAAATCAGAAACTAAACATTCAGCATCCAACAAAGAGCTATATTCTGTTCCACAAACAATTCCACAGCAATTTCTCACTTACGTTACCAGTTAAGAATGACTAGAAATCAGCTAGTGGCAAAGACCAGACCGGTTGGGGTACGGCTTGGGGTGGGAACACTTCACACACCTATCTGTACTTGGTCACCATCTCTGGCCGACTGACATCTCTAACTGCTCAAGAGTTTGCTAGGTTTAGTAAGGTAAGCACTATTCCATAAAGTCCACACTTCTCTGAAATAGAATACACACGTGGAATAAGTTTTGGCATGTTGACCTCACAATTTATATCCAGACATAGATTCTTCAAGTTAAAGCTCACTTCCTATCTCCCCCTTCCACTTGTCCCCACGCAAAGGGTGCTCAGAATAATTGGCAACTTTAAACTATTCCAGAAGATAGAGAATCTGACTTAAAAAAGAGAGCTGGAGTGAATCAGTGGAGGGTAAGCAGTGCTCTGAGGTCAAACATCTGTTGGGTTTTGCTTTGGGATGGAAGCCAAATGATAGCTCTAATCAGAAAAATAATCTCTCTTCCAACTCTGGATATAAGATCAATATTGAGATGGACTGACACTGTCATTTCTCCTCAAGGCCCGCCCTGGAAACGATTTCTCATCCTCTGAAGGATGCACACTCTAACGGGCTTTTCTAGGTGTGACAATGTAATTACAAGGTGACCTCTCTGCCTAGACCCATCAGCAGCCCCCTAACTTGTCTTCCTAAATCCACGCTTGCCCACTTCAGTCCATTTCCACAGGAGAGTGGGCGAGCCCCACTCTGATCACACCCACCTGTTACAACTTTTAATTGCCCACCACTGCTGTTAAGATAAGCACCCAAAGCCCTGCACGGTCTGGCTTGTGCAGCTTCTTCAGACTCAGACTTTTCTCCCTGTCACTGTCTACACGCCCAGCCCCACAGGCTCTCGTCAGTCCTTGGAAAGGGGCAGGTTCCCTCCTGCCTCGGGGCCTTCACACACCCACTCCTCTGCACTCTAGCTCAGAGCGGAGATCTCCACTTCGATGGCACTTTGTGGAGAAGCCACCCCAGACCTGCCCTCCTGGTAGGCCAGGTTCTCTTCTGTATTCTTTCATAGCTTTACTGTTCCTTCCTTTCCTTAAGGGCACTTGTCATGGTTTACACGTGTATGACTGTTGGTTAACGTCCATCTCCCTGAACAGATCAGAAGCTCCACCCGGGGCAGAATTCACTGTTGTACCCACCACGGGGGTCACAGGAGTAACTGCAGAACTGAATGATCTTAATATGTTCACACTTTTCTGCCCAGTTTCCTTTACAATATGACGTACGTTTATAAGCCAGCTGGTCTGAGGTGTGTACTTAAAGCAATTCTAAATGAGGAAAAAAAAAGTCTGAGTGATTGCTGAAAGGTCAACAAAGACTTTCTTCATTGAAGGAACTAAGTGGTTCAGTGAAGAATTAATGACATTTGGTTTTACATTCTGAATGAAGAATAGATTTATTAGGAAATGGTTAGTATAGTTAGTGTCAAGCAGAAAGGTTATTTTTATACTTCTACTTTTCCAAAAAGAAGACCACCCCGTCCGAAATCCCATCAACACAGTCATGCTTGGCGCCAATGTCATTCTTTCTTACTCTAGAGGTGTCATGTGAATGTATGGGATGACTCATTCTGCCTCTTCCTTTTTCAAGTTCCACGCTTCTTGGGTAGATCAACACCAACACACAAAGTCAGAGCACAGAAAAGATAAACTCTAACAGGCTTTTATTACCTTTTCTTCTGAGTCCCCTGGTTGACAGGTAATTACTCCATCTCTTGATCCTCCTGCAAATGTTGCCTTACAGTTTGCAAGCCACTGTTGTCAGAAAGAGATACAGACATAGGTAAATTCAGTGATGTCCTAAGAATGTTTTTACAATCAATTCTGTCAGGAAAAATAGATTAAGCTTCTAATCACAGTAAAATAAAATTTTTATATAACGACTGATTGAAAACTTTTTGGTTAAAGATTAATAATTTGAAATTAAAATATCTGCTTAGATGGGTTCAGTGATGGTCATTTAAAAATTTCAACATTTATCATTTCAGTGTTGTGATGTATCACCCTGAAGAATGGTTTCACCAGGCCATTCCAAATTTCTGTATAGATTAAATTCACATATGGTTAGAAACCTTTCATACGACTGAGGTTAGGAGACAGGTCCAACACTTCCTCGCAGGCTGGGTCATCCTGGACAATGCACCCTGACTCACGGCACACCTTCTTCTCTGTTATTTTGAGGTGGCTTCTGGGAGGAAGGTCTATTTCACTGTAAGAAAGGCTACTATAGTAATAGCCCAGCTATTTAAAGATTCTGTCGGTCTTAAGTATCTGGAATAGTAACTAGTATAGATGTGAAAGGAACCTTTGGGCAGAAAACAATAAGCACTGAAGAACGGAAACTCACACTTGACATCAAAAGACTGGCTCGTTCACCAACCAGAATGAAAGGATTACTTTTATTAGCTGATGACCGAGAAGCTGGAAATCAATGACAGCGAAAGAGCCACAGAAGTTGAAGACAAAGGGAATTGTTGCAGTAGAATGTCAGAACTCTCTTTGACAGGTCATGAGATAACAACAACAAGAAACAAAAACCCAGTAACTTTAGAATGAATATCTTCTATGCATGATGCACTTGTGCTGGGCAGTTTACATATATTATTTCTATTTTAAAGGCAATATCGTGTTGTGGTTACGAGCATGGACCTTTGAATCCCACAGACCTGGGTTTTAATACCGCTATGCTACCTCCTAGCTAATGAGAATAATAATAGCAACTCCCAGGGTAGTTGTAAGCATTACATGATTTAACTTAAGAGATGTAACTCTTATCAGGTTGTTGGATACACAGAAAGGACTCAGGAAATGACAGCTGCTATGACTGTTATAATCGTAATGTTCTTACAACAGTTCTGCAAATTACTATTATCACTGTCTTATAGATGATGAATCTGAGATGAGAGGAGGTAACTTACCCAAGGTCACTAACCCTTAAGTAACTGAGCTGCAATTTGAACTCAAGTCCATCTGACTTAAAAATCCATGCTCTTTTTACAGTGACTGGTATATGATAGGAAGTGCTCCATGGAAATTACACATGGAAGTTGTTGGAAATCAGGGGGTTTGCATGGATGGTTTCTGAATCACTTCTGGCTCTAACATTTTACAATTTACATTTTTGAAGGAAGAAAAAAGTAAAGAGCAGGAGCCAAGGCCAAGAGAAACCACGGAGACAGAGAAGCAGCTACTGAGAGTGGTTAAAAGGAGAAGAGAGGGCTTCCCTGGTGGCGCAGTGGTTGAGAGTCTGCCTGCCGATGCAGGGGACATGGGTTTGTGCCCCGGTCTGGGAGGATCCCACATGCCGCGGAGCGGCTGGGCCCGTGAACCATGGCCGCTGATCCTGCGCGTCTGGAGCCTGTGCTCCACAACGGGAGAGGCCACAGCAGTGAGAGGCCCGTGTACCGCAAAAAAAAAAAAAAGGAGAAGAGAGATGAGATCTATCTCAACCAGTTTTGGGTGAGGCCGAACACTGGAAGGAAGTAATTAACAATTTTAAATTTCTGAGAAAAGAAAAGTTGTTGATAAACTGACATATTAAGCAGATACCCACTTTCCCCAATTTCTTGGTAGGGAAATTATAGGGCTAAAATCGAAAGCTGAAAAATTTCTCTTTTGTAGGTATAATTTTTATATAATCCATAGTACTGACAGTTCTGCCACCATTAAGCTGGAACTATAGTCCTTCACAGAAGAATAGGTGAAATCTGTCTTCTCCCAAAAGAGCCTCTCTTGGGTAAATCACATCGCCTCCCAAGAGCTCACAGTGGTTGGGTTCATTTGGTTTTAACTAAATGTATATGCACAGAAACATAAAAGCTTACTGAGAGGGTGGCCTCTTTTCTGTTGTTGTAGGTGTCCAAATATTCTTGCAGTTCCAAAACACTGAACTTGAGCTTGTCCAAAAGTCCACAAGAAAGGAGCTAAAGACAGGAAAATAATTTGTATTAAAACAACTTCCAGAGAGACACCTAGACAAAGGCATGGCTATGCAGAGAGAAAAGAGAAGTATATTTAGATGTAAAGTGTGGGGCGGGGGGTGTTGGTAGCATCCATCTTAATAAGCTGTGCAGTTTGTAGTTTAGCTCCACTATCCGTGGCAATTGCATTGGATACTGCTAATCAAAATCTGTGAAGATATCCATCTTCCCCGTATCAGTACAGACGGACAAATCTTAACAAGTATTCCACAGAAGCCCACATTAAGATACAGCATCCATTTTATGCATGGACTCTAGTGTCTTCATCCAGTAATACTCCAAGCAATGTGAAGACAGACCGCCAAATAGGTTTTCAAACTGATTTTGTATTTAATCTGTACTTTAAATCATTAGTATTATATTTATACAGTCACGATTCAGCAGTCAGCCAGGGACTGTTTTAATCACCCTTTAAACCAGCGGTCCCCAACCTTTTAGGCACCAGGGACCGGTTTCGTGGAAGACGATTTTTCCGCAGATGGGGTGGGGTGGGTGGGGGAGGGGTGGTCCAGGCGGTAATGCGACCCCTGGGGAGCGGCAGATGCAGCTTCGCTCGCCCGCCGACCACCCGCCGCCTACCTCGGCTCTATGGCCTGGTTCCTAACAGGCTGCGGACTGGCACCGGTCCACGGCCTGGGAGTTGGGGACTCCTGCTTTTTTTTTTTTTTTTTTTTAACATCTTTATTGGGGTATAATTGCTTTACAATGGTGTGTTAGTTTCTGCTTTACAACAAAGTGAATCAGCTATACATATACATATGTTCCCATATGTCTTCCCTCTTGCGTCTCCCTCCCTCCCACTCTCCCCATCCCACCCTTCCAGGCTGTCACAAAGCACCGAGCTAATATCCCTGTGCCTTGCGGCTGCTTCCCCCCAGCTATCTACCTTACTACGTTTGTTAGTGTGTATATGTCCATGACTCTCTCTCGCCCTGTCAAAACTCACCCTTCCCCCTCCCCATATCCTTAAGTCCGTTCTCCAGTAGGTCTGCGTCTTTATTCCTATCTTACCCCTAGGTTCTTCATGACATTTTTTTCCCTTAAATTCCATATATATGTGTTAGCATACGGTATTTGTCTTTTTCTTTCTGACTTACTTCACTCTGTATGACAGATTCTAGGTCTATCCATCTCATTACAAATAGCTCAATTTCATTTCTTTTTAAGGCTGAGTAATATTCCATTGTGTATATGTGCCACATCTTCTTTATCCATTCATCCGATGATGGGCGCTTAGGTTGTTTCCATGTCCTGGCTATTGTAAATAGAGCTGCAATGAACATTTTGGTACATGACTCTCTTTGAATTTTGGTTTTCTCAGGGTATATGCCAAGTAGTGGGATTGCTGGGTCATATGGTAATTCTATTTGTAGTTTTTTAAGGAACCTCCATACTGTTCTCCACAGTGGCTGAACCAATTCACATTCCCACCAGCAGTGCAAGAGTGTCCCCTTTTCTCCACACCCTCTCCAGCATTTATTGTTTCTAGATTTTTTGATGATGGCCATTCTGACTGGTGTGAGATGATATCTCATTGTAGTTTTGATTTGCATTTCTCTAATGATTAATGATGTTGAGCATTCTTTCATGTGTTTGTTGGCATTCTGTATATCTTCTTTGGAGAAATGTCTATTTAGGTCTTCTGCCCATTTTTGGATGGGGTTGTTTGTTTTTTTGTTATTGAGCTGCATGAGCTGCTTGTAAATTTTGGAGATTAATCCTTTGTCAGTTGCTTCATTTGCAAATGTTTTCTCCCATTCTGAGGGTTGTCTTTTGGTCTTGGTTATGGTTGGGACTCCTGCTTTTAAACTCATCATTTGCAGTTCGGCTGGACGAATCCATCCAGAGGGCATTCAGTCTCTTGGAAGTAGGGAAAGTGGTAACATCGTTGCCTCTGGGGACCCATCCGCCTAGCCAACCTGGCGTCGTGGGGACTGGCTAGGTCTGCTCTGGGGGGTTAGCTCACCATATTCTCAGCCTTCAAAGTCAAGAGTCATTGGAGAGAAGCGACAAGGCCGCGAAGGGAGCACAGAGGGGGCCCTCCTCCTGATTCCCTGCGGTGACTGCCTTGGCTTGGGCTGGCCATGCACAGTCATGCCTGTGCAGGGCCAGGCCTCTGGGACTCATAGCACAACAGAGCACTGCTCGCAAACAGTGAGAGTGTCTCAAACAAACCACAACACACGTGTGCTTCCCTGAAGTTCCACACCATCAGCTGGGCAGGCCATTTGCCGCGGGAGCAGGCCTGAGATACTCACGGTCTCGGCGTCCACGAAAAGCGTGGGGCACTCGGAGCAGGAGGTGAGCATCTGGGAAGAGCTGACAAACTTGGATCCGATGCCCCGGAGGTTGTCTCCAAGGTAACTGGCCGCATCACAGGTTAGGAAGCAGAACCTTTTCTGAATATTCTGAAAGGCAACATAATTACTATTTGTAAACGGCCACATTTTAACTTTTGTACTAGAAAAAACTATTTTTTAATCTTCATAAAACTATCAAATGAGCACAGGTCCTCCATGTAGTGGTGGGGGGGTGATAGGGGCAGAGTGAATGTCTTAAGTCAAGTGAGTAATCACCCAGTGTGAACAAAGTTTCTTCCTAAAATGTCATTTCCCAATGCGTGGGTGCTCATATAATCTTTTAAATAAATGCTGCTTTTGCTTTTTGCTGATTGGCGGCGCCAGTCAGCAGCCTGAGTCTGCCTAGCGTGTTTGTCAGATGACTGAGAGTTTCTGAGATTATTTCAATGTGGGTGAGAAGAAAAAGGTCATGAGATATAATCTGTTTCCCAAGATCACAGCTCCCTGAGATAGAGCACTAAAATGGGCCATAAAGCCTCTGACGAACGAAAGAGTAAATTCATGGGACCTGTCTCCCTGTGAGAGCGCCTCTGATTAGGAGTCTGTAACTGTCCGATAGCTTTGCGCACATCAACTCATCAATCCTCACAATCAGGCGAAGGAACTGAGGTTAAGAGAGGTTAAAGGACTCAAGGTCATGCAACTAGTAAGTGAAAGAGTAAGGATGAGCTTGACTTCTAAGTTCATATCCCTTCCATAAACCTATAATGCTTCCTAAATGTTACTATTCCCCCTACACTGCCTGAAGAAAAACCATAATTGGGAAGAATCTGACTCACTGGGCCTGTGTCAGTGCCAAAATGAGAACATTTTTAGCCCCAACTTCCAACACACAACATCTTTAACAAAAGGAACAAAATATTTAACCAAAAAATAATTCTGGTTGTAGGAACTGGCTTTCCCCCAAGAGATGTCGTATCTTTTGAGTTGGAGAATCTAACCCATGAGAAATCCTCTCTGCCCTGTTATGGGGAAATTAGCAGGTCCCCAAAACAGCAGCAGGCTCTTGGTTCCTTACAAGTTATACTAGAAAAATGCCTACCATGTTGCATATTATTTATTTAATACCTCTGAGAATCTTGTTATAATACATAACGTATGTATGTCTTTCTGGTGTTTTTAGTTTTACGTGCAATTAAAAAAAAAAACTCGACAGAATGTTGCTGCTGAAAGGAACAGGAAATGCCACGTGTCACCAGCTAGTGGAGTGGCAGAGCCAGGAGTAGGATCCAGGTCCTGCAAATACTTTGGTTTCTTTCCATCTTACTTAAGGATATGGTGAGATCTGGGCTCACTTTTGTATTAAAAAATTTTTTTTGGCCGTTCTGAGCAGCTTGCAGGATCTTAGTTCCCTGACCAAGGATCGAACCTGTGCCCCCTGCAGTGGCAGCGTGGAGTCCTAACCACTGGACCACCAGGGAAGTCCCTGGGTTTGTTTTTTATTGTACTGAGAAGCTAGATCTTTCAGGGAACTTCAGAGCCACATATGACTTCCATATAAAAATATCATATAATTTGGTGACACTGTGTGATCAAATGACAATATTCTAACAGGAGCAGCAGGAAGGAAATACACTGACTGAGACACTTGCAAAGCCACCCAAGCTGGACCTTTAGAAACCATTTCCTTGTTTTTAAAACCAAATTATTTTTGCAATTACCTGCTCTCTACCCTGTCCAAAATCCAACCAAATACAGGGAAACGTGGTGTCCAGACTCACAGGAAAAATGTTAGAAAACAGTAAACAGCCATGGTGAGGACATGACGAAAGATTAACAGACTGCATGTCTGAAATGTGTTTCATTTCCAGCATATTGGATTAATACCGATTTTGCTACCCGTGCTGCTCTCAATCACAGAGCATTTGATGGTAGCTGAGAAAGTTCTTAAAGCTAAATGTAATATTAAAAACTGAAATAGGAGGTACACATTTGTATTATTATTATTGTGGATAAGCTCCTTAGAAATTGGTCCAATACGCTGATGAAAAAAATCCAAACCCCAATTGTACCTCCCAGGGCCCAGCCCCACGTCCCGGCTCACATGACAGTCTATTGCCGTAATGGCATTAAGTCAGAAACTGTATGTTTAAGATTTACATTGAAAAGGTTTTTTTTTTTCCCCATTCATTCTTTCTGCATTTACTGAGCAGCTACTGTGTGTGAGCCACTGTGTGCCAGCTGCTGGGGAATCAAAGCAAGACACCATTACCTGCCCTCTCCCGGGAGACAGACACCTAAACAAGTGTGACAAGTATAACAGATACAACTACAATTGGCTCGGGATCCTAAGTGTGTGTGGGGGGGGGCAGGTAGAAAGAGGTAAAGGAAGGTGTCATTCACTGAAGTGACAGCCGATCAGGGATTTGCATGTCATTGGGAGCACAGCTGTGGGAAAAGAGAGGATGACAGTTCTCGGCAGAGGGAAAAGTACTGCTCAGGACTAAATAAAATTGAGCATGAAGGGTCTAGCAACTGTAGTAAGAAAAAATTACTACAACAGGCAAACTTAAACATACATTATTAACCATTATTTACAAATTGACTTTCGAACAAAATAATAAATTACTTTGCTCCTGAATCCTTAACAATTAAATTTACCTCAAATGGTAGCTTGTGGATAGTTGTTGTGTTAAAATTTCAGTCTGGCTTAATGTTAGGGTGTTTCTGGATTCTTATCTTTCAGCAGCCCATTGTTTTCTGTCTTAAGGCTAACAGTCCCTCCAGCCCCCAGTGCATCTCAGACACCACCTTAGTTTTTGTCCATTCAGTTTTCTAACAGGTCTCACGAAAAGTAAATTGAAAACCTTGAGAGACAGCAGCATGAATAACACTCAGAATACTGAGAAACTAGCTCTGAGTACTACTGGTATATACTTCTCCTAAATGGAAGGGCCTCCAGGCTCAAAAACCAAGTTGACTTTTATGTTAACTAAATTATGGCTTCCTGAATTTGAAATCATTTAAAGCAGATGATCCCAGTTTTTTCATTTTCCACCTTTTATATAATTCCTCATTTCCCTGCCTTTCCCATGGCTCTTCCTGAAGGAGATCAGAGGGCTCCATCCCTCAGTCCAACTACGTTACCTTGCCTCTCTCGTGATATACTCAGCAGAACTCAACCTCTAGAAAAGTTTCACTGGCTGGCACGTTGAAGGACTTCATGGTGGGGAAAGATAAAAGACAAGGAAAAACACAGTGAATTAAAAAGATAGAGGAGAGGTCTAAGCGGAAAGAAGAGATGGAGGCTGGGCTTGGCAGAAGGTGCCACCCTGTGGTCCTGAAGACCTGCCTGCCTGCCTGGGACTGACGATGCCAGTGAAAACCAGAGTGGGGGAGCGACGGGCACAGCACGGCGGCCTGAATCCCTGAGCGCAGCGTCTCCACAGTGCCAGCCTGAGAAGGCTGAGTAGATGAAGGTTGAGGAGAAGAAAGGATGAAGTCAGAGGAGACTGAAGGATGTCAGGAGGACAAAGTAGTATAAACCCTGCACTTAACCCCTGCAGCTGGAGGCCGGCTGGCTCCCCGAAGAGACCGCAGCCCCTGCGTGTCTGTGGTCCCCTCCGCGGGCGCCGTACCTTGAACAAGGAGGAGAACACGTGGAACGTGTACACGGCGCAGGAGCCGTCCGAATCGCACAGCAGCTGGTTGACATGACTGCGCCACGCCTCCTCCGCGTCGTCACAGGCCGCGGGCTGAAACGCAGCGAGGATGGCCGAGAAGAAGGGCGAGGGGGGCGGCGAGACTCCCCTCTCCCCTTCTCCAAAGCTGGAACGAAGGCAAACGGCAGCGTCAGGAAGTGGCGTCCTCCTCTCCTTTGCCAGCCTGTGTTAGTTCTCACCCTGAGGCACCCATTCTGCCCACTCCTCCCGCTGGGGTCGCTTTGGGAGCCTGGCTCCCATTCAGAGGTCTCTCCAAGATTCTTTTCTGACTCTAGAAAAGAGAATTTTCACCTGTAGAATTTCTGGGATTCCTCCCACTCAGATTTCCTTTATAGATTCGGTGCCTCTTTTAGCCTTCAGTAACTGCCCCTCACTTTCCTGGACAGCCTTTCCCCGCACACAGGATACATTCATTCCTGTGCTGTGGCCCATTGCAGTCCTTTTCATTTTTCAATACAATAAGTGATAAGTAAATTTCTGAATCTTTTCACTTTTCGTTTGTGGAGGGACAGTATTAGTGGGTGCAGATACATAAATGCCCAGAAGAAAAGGGCAGACAGAGGAAAGGAAATGAAAAAAGAGAAATGCAGGGGGAGACAGAGAGGAACGAAGAAAGGAGAGAAGAATGAATGAACTGTGAAAAGTCAAAGTTCTTCTCTAGGTATCACCGTAAGCTGTTTCTCTGATGGACGGATATGGGTCACCATAACAGAAGGCCTCTGTCCAGCCACATCAGAAGCGTTTACTTCATTCTTATTTTCAACGTTCAGAGGAGTGATTTTAGGATTCTGACTTTCTTCTCCTAAAGTAAATCTGTAGCATTATTATTTGTGATTTATTCTAGATGCCACATTAGTGGGGTTTTAAAAAATCTATCCTCTTTATATTTTTTCCTATTTGTATTCTCTGACTAGATCTCACTTGTCTCAGAAATGTCAGCCACGAGGCTGAAAGCCACCCACTTAAAAAAAGAGTAGGTATTTGGTTTATAAGGGGCCTCTTGTTCTGGTCTTTTAACTCAAAATGAAAAGAACTCCCTATTTCCAAGCCTTGCCAAGCTTGCTTATTTTCAAAGCTTACAAGACCATGTCCCCAGGCTCCCCTCTGGCTTTTTACGTTACTCCAGGGCTTTATGGGTTCCGCATAAGGCCCTGCTCTGGGGTTGGAGGATTCCCACCCGCCAAGAGCCCTCCAAGTTATATGTCCTCTTGGACTCCTTTGTTAGGAAGTCCCAGCAGCACAAGCCTGACATTTAACTGGAGTGAGAGCGAAGCCAGTACGATGTGCCCTGTACACTCTTCACCTGGCAAGAGTAAACTGGTCCAGTGCTCGACTGCCTTTTTCTTCTGCCTCGGTCATATCCAGGCTAAAGCTATCGCTGCATTCGAAAGTTGCCGGGAGCTCGTTGATGGAGCTGGAAAGATCATCCTCGTGCACGGTGGTGTCCTCCGCCTCCTGGGCAGCGCTGACCTGGGAACATAAAAAGAGAAAAGAATCCCCCCAATATGTAAGACTATCCATAGGAAAATCTGCAATCCTGAGAGTATTAGAAATTGGGGGCATTTGTCTTCTAGCTACGGTAGAGTCAATTTCTATAACTGAGCTCAAGAATTCTCTGAAGTACTGTTCTTTATCTTCTTTTCAGTCTTTTCCGGGAGAGTTCCCAAAGAGGCTCTCAGTATATTACCATATTTGACCCACGCTTATGAAGTATAAAATGCTAAACTTGGAAGAGACCGTAGAGATCCCCTGGTCCAATCTCCATATTTTATAGATGAGGAAACAGCTGCTCCACGTGGGAAAAGGACGTGCCTAATATCAGGTATATAATCAGAGCCAGAGCTGGGACTAGAGACACCATCTCTGATTCAGAACTCTTTTCATTGTACAACCCCAGTCTTCTAAAGCAAGTTATCTGGAGTTAACTCTCCAATATATTATATAATATGTCCAATATTACCTATGGAAACTAGAATTTAGAATTGTCAGTGCCTGGCATAATAAAGGCTCCAGAAGTGTCTGCGGTGCTCACAAGTGATCCAGAGTTATTCACCAAGCCTGCCACGTTGACAGGCCTTTCCATGCTGAAAATCCTCCGAGATCCATATACACATATGCTTTACTCTTGGGAATATCCCTTGAAGATAATAGATATGAGAGGCTGCTCTCACGTTGCTGTAAAATGTAGAATGATCTGTGAGATGAAAGGGCTCTAGGGCAGGCAGAGCTGGGATCACCGAGGGGCAGGAAAAAGACGTAGCAAGTCAAATGGAAAAAGAGGCTGGGCTTGAACCTGGGCCAGGGGGAAATCATCTGGAGAACTGATTGTTCTTTGGGAGAGGAAGGAAGGCAACTGGATCACAGAGCAGAAGAGGAGAGGAAGAAATCACACATACGTGGTTCAGTGAGTCATTTTCTTAAAACAAAACAAAATCAAGGCGAAATAGATGTATATATGAATTAGAGAGTTATCGTGGGCGGACATCTGGCTGCCCATTTAGTATTTTGAGTCTAGGATTAAATAGGGAAATTAGAAATGTTTACAGATATGTTAGGGAAATAGGTTATCTCATGTCTTTGAAGGAATTGCTCATAAACACTGTGTTTCAGAGGCGTATCCATATCTGCTGCTTCTTATTTATTTTATTTTTATTTTTTAATCTTTAAAACATTTACTATTGCCATTAAAAAATATTTAGTTTCTGTCCAGTTAGAATTTCATTAATGGTCCACTTCATATAATTTTTGTTGTTGTTAAAAACTCATTTATCCTTTACCCCAAATTTTGAATGTAAATAGTAACTGTCTAGGTTGATAGCCATGCAGTTAACCAGCTTAATTTTGGCTAGAAGATTCACTGCTTTCTTGTGTCTGATGAGTGGGCAGAGCACTATATTTTATTTTATTATTTATTTATTTTTAAATTAATTTTTATTGGAGTATAGTTGATTTACATCTTCCTGCTTTTTAAAACTAGAGTGGTTCCAACGAGACTGCTGACTGGCCTGGGTTATTAGTGTATATAGACTTAATCTATTAGGGGTGGGCTGAGTTCTTATAAAAATATTTTCTATTTTCTCTTTCTGACATCACAGATACATCAAACATTGTAGAAGCCCAGCTGATGTGAAAAACAGATATAGCTTTTCAGAAATTAGACTCAGCCTTTCCTTGACAGAATTCCTTGATAGATTTCTGTGTGAGTCCATGAAAATATTACTCCTTAGGCAATGCTTTGTATAAGGAATTATATAACTTAGCATTCAAAATAGAAAAGTTGAGAAAATGACTATTGCAAGACTGAGAAATAATAAATGCTAATAACTTCACATTTATTTTGTGATGTCCTTTCCATGAAGTTTAATCTCAGACAGTTTTCTTTCTGGCCCCTTTTTTGGCTAAAAAAGGACTCTGCTAATTCTAAGACTCCTGAGCATAGTTCTTTTGCAATGGGGAAGTCTTAGAAATAATTATTTTTTAAGCTTCAATATTTTTAGGTGATTGCAGTTTCATTGGTTGCCCTTGGTTTAAAGTAGATTAGAGTTTGCTAGATCGCAGACATATTTTTTAGCACACCGTAAAAGAATACAGAATAGCCAGTATTATATTTTTCTAGTAGAAGCATCAGAAAGAATATACTTTTGTAAATTTTTTTCTATTTCATTTTCTCCTTAAACTTATACCACCACAACCAAACTAAAGATAAAGAAAACTTTATCCTAACAGCAATAGGTTATTTTGGTATTTCTAATATAAGAAAATAAAATTCTGTACTAATGGGCATTTATGCGGGCACATATGTGAACACAGTGTGGGAGTTGACAGTTTTATGGACAAGGTCGTTTATGGGAATATTGATAAAATAAACCGTGAATGAAATACACATTTTTAGATTTTTTTTTTTTTAAAAGCTGACCTTTTAAATCAGGAAATTGTATCCATTTACTTACTTTTCTCCTCAGAGAGCCTGGCCAGGACAGTTTTGTGCATAATACTGTGATTGATATTGAAAATTCTGATAGTCAGCCAAAGGCGAGAACAGAATCAATGTACAGATTGTAAAATTGGTTCCTACATGGGAAAAAATTTCCCCCCGATGCACGCATACACCCACACCTCACTTAGCAGATTGTTTTATAAAAGTCTTGACAAAGAACAGCAGTTTCCCAGTCTCAGCAATCTCCGACATATACCAATTTGTTTTGCCATTAATCAAATGGCAAAACACGAGCAGTGTTCGTGCTCTATGGAAAATGCAAAATGTTTCATTTTAAAAGGACCTCAAATCAAATCTCCTTCAACCAACAGCAGGATGGCTACTCAGCTCTGTGAGAATAAAGCAACTTCAAAACCTAGGTTTAGGGGCACAAACTCAACTACTTCAAAAAAGAAAGAAAGAAAATAAAGGTAGTCCCTCCACTTATAACCTGCTAAGAATGCTCAGAGAATTGGAAGTACATTTTCTTTTTTTAAAGAAAACTACAGTCAACGATTGCCCAAATCTCTTCACCTTTGAACCCTCAGAAATCTGAAGATTATTCATATCAGGCAGAGAAGCGTCAAAGCTAGCCATCCTGGTGTGAAAGGCATGAGGGTCAGCGGGGGTCATATCGCAGGTGGTCGTGAGTTCCATGGGATGAGTCTCTTCAGAAGGGGAGAGATTCATGATCTGTTGAGAAAGCATAGGAAATAAAACAGAGTGTGGCGTTCCCATTCTTCAAAAGCTCTAATTATTCTTTACATAAGAGTACAAACCAGTGTACAAGCTAGTTTTTGGTGGACAGGTAATAACTGTTTAACATACATACTTCACTGTCATTAGAACTTAAGTACACTAGCTGGCAAGGCCCAGCACTGAACAATACAAACACCCCTATTTCCAGATAACCCCATCAAAATGTCTGTGTCATGTTTCCTCAAACTTCAGATGTCTGAGGAATTAAAAAAAAAAAAAAGATTTCAGCATAATAAAAGTTTTTTGGGGAAAATCTAGGCCTGAACGGATTTGATGGCATTCAGGGCTTACAAAAACCCCAGTGTTTGTTTCCATTTGCAACCTACAGAGAAGAGACCGGTTAGAATCAGACACCACCTCATGTTTCAGAGTTGAGTTTAGCAGCTGTAGCAAGTTTCTTTAGCTGCAACTGGAAACTGCACTACTGCTTGAATCACAAAAAGAAGTCTCCCAACGTCTTGGGAAGAGTAGGTGGAGAGTTCCTACTTACTAGGTCAGCGTGCTCCAGGATCTGGCTGGTGGTGAGATCCTCCTCTTCAGAGGATTCATCGGAATCCTCGTGGTTCATTTTATTTAGGCTGGGAGAACTTCCTGAGAGCTGGCGCTCCTCCAGAAGCTGCATATCGCACTTGTCCAGACTATCCAGAGAACGCCTGCGGACTCCCCAGTTGAAATTGTCCATACTCTCGCCCTGAAATCACACCATCAGCTGCTTTTTTAAGGCCAAAGTCCTCCTGCACTCACGCCTTTACACAGTCGATTAGCCACAGCTTAGTAATAAAATTTTTCATTACGAACTCTCAGGCCCTCATGGCCTTGGGCACCAAACATTTTGCTTACATGACGTGAGAAGTAGTAAGAAGCGCACTGTTTTCACCAAAATGCGTATTAAATCATAGGCAGACACGATTATACACTCTACTCTGGCACAGTGGGTAACATCTTGTGTTTTAACAAGCTGATTTTGGGATACTCTATAAATGATCCCTGTTAACAAAAATCTGTCAGAACGAGACTGTTAATATTAAAACAACTTCAAAAGAGATGTTCCCTCCCCAAACCCCGCCCCTGTTTAGTACTCTTTTCAGGAGAAGAAGTAGGAGCTCCACTTGTGGCACGTTCCACACCCTCTGGGTATTAAGTAGAAGAGCATTAGGTAAACATTCCAGGCTGTTTCTGCCGCAGCAGTTTTCACGGATGAAATGCAGCGTTAAGGGGTATCAGAGAGCAGCTGGGCACAGTCGGACAATCATGCACTACGCAGAGGCCAGAGCAGCAAGGCTTCAGTTTTGTTTTAGGCTCATCTTTAAATAATTGTCCCAATATGGAAAACAGGTCCTTCCCTAGACCTGAACGGACTGACTCGGTACCAAGGATTATTGCTGAATTGTACATTTGCACTGAGAACTGGGCTAAGCGGCAATGTAAAGTGTTACATAAAGATTTTAGATACAGCGCAGACTTTCTCTCTACAAACCATCAGATATTAAATAAGCTTATGTGATGCACATAAATTTTTTTTTTGAAAACCAATCTGGGTTTTATTTTTCTCTAAGATAGGAATAAAGCTAGAGAAATATTACTAGCTCATTGGTGAGCAAATTTTAACCTAAACACATAGGTAATCTGAATAAAATCTAGCACAGAATCTTATTTATATTAGTCATTTGAAACACTGATGGTTCACTGACATAAGTAACTTTTTTTAAAATGTGACGTTTTATTTATTTTTATTTTACTTTATTTTTTTTGTATTCTGGCCATACCGCATGGCATGTGGGATGGTTCCCCGACCAGGGATTGAACCTGGGCCTCTGCAGTGAAAGCACCGAATCCTAACCACTATGCCGCCAGGGAACTCCCATAAATAACTTTCTGATGAGAGCTCAGTAAATAGCATAATAATATAATTTCAGTGAGAGATGTAAATTACTATTAAAATTAATGAGCATTAAATTTATTAATTTTCCTCTGATTTTAAGGGTCTATTTTTTTCTGGCTCCTAATGAAATGAATCTTACCATTCTCATGGATCTCTCATATAATAGATGCTTAGCTTTTCCAAAGTCTGTTTTGGCTATTCATGGTGGAAGGCAACAGGTAAGAATCCTGAACACATTCTGGATATGATATGGAAATTAGCATTATTCACCCCATTTATGATATTTATGATTGTTCTTAGGACTGTTTGATGATAAGACTCAGAATATGCTTTCCATAGTTTATAGCTGTATTTGTACCTTTTATCTGTAAGTGCTGTGATAAATTACCACCAAATGATTTTTTTTCCTGGTAGAAAAGGCTGACTGTTGTGCTGGTGTTTTAAAATAGCTGTTTCAGTGAAAAATAAAAAAAATGTGGAAGAGGCAAGAGTTCTAGGAAGAAAAAGAAAACTCAATGTGTGAAGAAACAAAGAGGGTAAAGAAAAATGAGATAACAATACGGAGAAAAAAGAATGTAAAAGTTACCGGGAAAAACGTACAACTGTAAAACATAATTCACAAAACAGATTCTCTTCTACCAAATCAATGGATGGGTTAGATGAACTACCTCAGGCAGCAGTTCTGGATGTCTCCCACACTGAACCTGGGTTGCACTGAGCTTGCAGAGAAATACAGACACGTAGGGCCAGAGAATGCTACACTGGGTATAGATTGCCATTGCTGTTAATTTGACTGCAGCTCAGGTGAAGATCTGAATCAATCAGGCATGGGAACTGGGAGTCAGGGAAGTTGTTCTTGCAGGAATAATATCTGGGTGTCTTGCAAGAGGATGCAATACCTCCATTAGAGGCAAAGATGCTGAAACTGTTTCCTTGGTGGTAGCTGAGGGGTTGAGATGGAACAGTAGCCTAGCCTACGTTAAAGTCGGTGGTGATTAAAAGTCAACTGGGCCTTCTCATAGCACAGGAGTACCCCTATTGGCAGAGCCACCTTCCAACTTCCCCACACCCAAATGTCAGATTTGCATTTTATGTTACCTACAAGGTCAAAAGCCAAAAGAGTGTTTCACTGATTAAGTGAGATTTTCTATGTGTGAGAAAATTTAGAAGATGGCTAACTATTCCTGATGGACAATTTGCATATGTCAGTTATCAAACTTAAATAACCACTCAGGATTTACACTGAGATGAGAAAGTATTCACGATTGAATGTTCCAGAAATGTTGGAAATCGTATTCTTTGATCCTGGAGTTCCAAAAAATAAGAATTATTGTTGAAGGAACTTGGATGGTCAAAATATGTTCTCCCAAATGTACCTACTTAGAGTAAGTCTATATGACATAGATACAGGGTGATTATAGGTCAGTTTGCCCAGGATAATGCCAGCTTATGCCTGTTGTCTGGGTGTAATTATTACCGGGCCCCTTTTACTTGAAAAGGGTCCTCATTTGGATGAAATTTTATATAGTCACCATCCAAAGATAGCTCCTAATTCCTGGAAAATAAAAGGGATTGGCAGTATATGTGGTATATTGTTAGATGCAGCTTCTTGATTTCACTTTTAATAAAAGAATTTAACAGCAAAACCAATCCAGCTGTGCAAATGCCTATTGAGAAATTATAGGATTCCCATGGATCATATTTAAAAACTCACTCCCTCTCAAGAGATATAATCATGCAACTTCCAGAACTAAACATATAAAGATTTTAAAACTATCTCATATTTATACTTCAGAAAATATTTCCCTTGTACAGCAACCAAGAAAAATACTTCTATCACACACATCTCAGTGTAAATGTGCAAATAGGCATACATACTCTCGAAGGGGGGAAAAAGCAGTTATGCAGTTATAAATCTGCAATGATGCAAAACATCTAGTGCATCTGAATTGAAAATAGCATCGTCTTACCTGAAGTTCCTGTGTAGCAGATTGAATGGACAGAAAAACAAATAAGAGGTCTATTTAAAATGATTATATTAGATACTCAAGTGCATTTGTCTTAGTTTTAACACAACAGCAACTAACAGTGCTAACAGTATATACGTCAGTAGATGCAACTTAAAGAAAAAGACAGAGATACACTAACCCCATAAAGAAAAATTAGTATGAAACACCGGAAATTCCAAACCTCTTAGCGGTGGATGATGTAGTTGGTAACAAATCATAAATACAATTTCTGAAATAGCTTTCCACTTCAGTGACAACTTTGGTCTCCTCAACACTTTTTTTTTTGGAATGCCTAAATTTTCATTTGTGAGAAAATCGTGAAATGTCATGGAAAGACTAATGAGGGTCATCAGCTGGGGAAAAAAGGTGGCATCACCTGATCCTGCACACAAAACCAGAAGTGTTTGTGATCATGATCTGTTTCACTGCTGAGGTGCAATTAATAGCAAAGACACAGCACCCTTTAAAGATTCTGAGAAGTTCAAAGGCAAACCCTTAAAGATATTAGTCAATAAATTCTGAGACTATTTAATGAAAAGGAATAGACATGACAAAAACCTTGTCTTTTTTTTTTTTTTTAGTAAATGTGTGTTGATCTAGAAGCCAAATATGCTTACCTTTCGCAGATGAGGAAATACTGAAATTATTCACCAAAGACAGTACGAAGGAACAGATATTTCGAATGCCTACTACCTGAAATTATGCTAAAAGCTTTACATAGGTCATCTTACTTGATCCTTACGTCAACTCTATAGGCAGGTATTATCACTCCCATTCGATAGATGAGGATGCCAAGAGAAACTGCATCCAGGCTTGAGCTGGGTCAGTGGCAGAGCTGAAAGTCAGAGTTGGACCTCCCTGACCCCAAAGCCCTTACATTTTCACTCTACCACTCTGTAAGCTCGCAAGAATCCCTTATTATAACCTTATTGAGAAGTAGCAAAATATTCTCAAATGGTTAATTTTATTTGGATAAAATATATACTTTCACATTCTTGAACTTCTTATAAAATATTAATCATACAAGATAAAATAATCACTATGATTTTTTAGTTCTTGTTGGCTAGGACAATAGCGAGAACACTAGAAGAAAGGCCTAGTAATCATTATTTATTGTCCTTGAAAAATACCAGTATAATATTTATTTTCAAGTGATGGGCATCTATGGTTTTCCTTACTTTATTTTGATAGAAGTTAAATTTGTTAGTTGTTCTGAAATTGTTTCTGATTTCTCTGACACCATTCCTCCTAGGTCCCTTCACATAACACATTTTTCTTTGGCTGACACTGAAAAATGATGCCTCTCGTCTCATCAATTTTTCTCTCCATAGTTTAACCCCTGAAGAGGGTGCCCAAGCTTGAATTCTAGCCTAAGAGCAAAGATTAGGTCAGTTGCTCAGACCAGGAAGCTAAACTTTTGACATTCCATATACCTCTGGATCATTTCGAAAGTATTCAAAACAGCTGTATTTTGCATTAGACTTTTTAAACAATCCTCGCCGCATTTAGCAATTGATTTCTTTATCACTAATTATGGTTAACCGTCGGAAAACTCTGCCATGCTTTTTACTGGCTTGAGAACAATTCAAGATGAAAGCGTACACATTTTAAAGATGCCTTGCAGTTGGTGCCTTTATACTCTTAAAGGACTGGATCTGCTAAACTTGCTTCCAGGGAAAGAATTGGTAAAGAAAACATTCTTCATTCTGAGAACATGATTCTTCCTTGCTGGCACAGACAGCCAGGGTAGTCAGCGGCCAGCAAGGACAAAAATAGAGCTCAACAGAGCTTGTCCAGCTCCGTGGCCTTGCCGTGACATAAGTGGATTGGTCAGCAATCATATCCTTTTAGGGAAGGTAAGCAGTTACTTGAGCCATCATTTCCCACAAGTTTATTGTTAAATTAGGAGGTGCCTACCTGCCACAGGATATGATAAACTTTGAATTTGAGCCTCCATTTTAACTGTACGGCTAGCAGAAAGCCCTTTCTTTGTCTGGGAAATAGTGTGCTTGGTTAAATGTGAGCTGAAGTAGGTGGATCCCACCACCTGCCAGGCTGGGTACCAGGCTTTATTACAGATGCCAACCCCACTTCAGGGAACACAGTGTCCGTCCCGGGAGGAAAAAGCCTGCCTCTCAGCTGGAACATGCCCCTGAGCTACCGAAATGATGCTCCTCCTTGCAACCCCAGGTTTTCAGAAACATGACTCATAACGGAAAGGGTCTTATTACCGTGATTATCATTCAGATAAACAGATCTGTATCTGCCTGTTGATACTTGAATTCAGCTACTCCGGGTGTCAAGAACCAACTGAAAGCAGAGCCAAGAGCTCTTGTACGTTCAATCTAGTTTCAAGTTCTGAGGATTTCATCAAACGGCACAAAGATGCCAGGGCCCCCGGGCTCTGATCACAGGTTGCAGCAGGCAAGCTTTGACGTCAACCCATGAGAGCAATTGCACATTGAAAATAATAAAATGCTTAGTCTGTTTTACCCAGGTACCAGAGAACAGGCTCAGACCGTGAATGCTTCTGTGATTTTTTTTTAAAGTTCACCTTTGGACTACACACACACAGAGTCTCTGTATGGACATTCAAAGTCAGATCTTTGCCGTTTAGAAAGAACTTGGTGGCTTTGGCTGTGGGCTTAGACAGGAAGCTTGTGGTGACTTTTGCCAAAGTTAAGCTGCTGTACTTTGAATAAATTGATTAAAAATAAAGTTTACAGTTTTCTAATGAAAGAACTCATTATTTAGCAGATAGAAAGAAACTGTTCTGTTAGTCAAGGAAAAGGCTGAGCGGATGGTTTTCACCGAGCCTGGCCGTACCTCTCCATCCTCCAGCTCCACGTCTAGGAAATCGAAGTCTCTAAAGACCCGGAACTGCTGCTCACTGTTGGTGTCGTCCATGTTCTCCTGGTCCCGGGTGCCGTCCTCGGAGGACACTAGGCTCGTCTGATGCTCCAGCAGATCCAAGTCCCCACACGACGAGAAAATCACCTACGAACCAAGAGTCCTCTGCTGAGAAACCGCTCTCCCTTCTTTGTTTGTGTTACAAAAAGTGTAACTGGCTCCTCAGAGCACTGTATTTCCAGTACACACCTAATTCCTTAAGTGGGTATTTTTAGAATGCTCTTTTATTATTTATGTTGGACAGGCGCCTTCAGATTAAACTCATTGCGAAGATGCAAGTTCACACACTAGGAAACTGTTCAAGAGTCAAATCGCTGCTTCTTAATGAAAAGTGTATCCTACCTGCGTGCGCGCGCGCGTGTGTGTGTGTGTGTGTGTGAGACAACTGAGTGTATGTTCACAGTCTACAGCAGCCAAGAAATCTTCCAATGTTTCTGCACTTACCGAGGTTAGAAACTGTACAGATTCATACACACATACACATCACATACATATTATCATGATGCCAAGATATGTTATTGTAGAACGAACTGTGAGAGCAAAGTATTTAACCGTCTTAGAGATAAACCAGGAACCGGTAGGGAAAAAGAAACATAAGTCAGGAAGTATAGCACTTGTTCATTTGAATTCCAGAGGAGAAGCTGAGCAGCCGTGCTCATAATTCATACTTAAAAGTCCTGTCCTGTTGATTCAAACAAAACTTTTTTTTCTATTAAAATTTTAGTATGTTAATATTTTAAAATTAACTTCTATGTTTAGGTTCATTTCACTTGGGCCATTTCAATATAACTCTGTAGAAATAACAGACTTCAAATAAATCTAAATGTTTTGCTCTCCAGCCTCTCCTGAACATAGACTGATTTTAAATAAAATGAACAGTATTCTTTATTTAACCGTTATAATGTCTTGGTCTTCCTTGAAAGTAAGCAAGTCATTTATAAGAATTTAAATATCACAAATATCTCTCAAAAGGAAAAAAAAAGGGGGGGGATGGATTTTATTTTTTTTAATTATTTTTTAAAAATTTCTTTCTTTCTTTTTGGCTGTGTTGGGTGTTTGTTGCTGAGCGTGGGCTTTCTCTAGTTGCGGCAAGCGGGGGCTACTCTTCATTGCGGTGCGCGGGCTTCTCATTGCAGTGGCTTCTCTTGTTGCGGAGCTCGGGCTCTAGGCACACGGGCTTCAGTAGTTGTGGCGCACGGGCTTAGCTGCTCTGTGGCATGTGGGATCTTCCCGGACCAGGGCTTGAACCCGTGTCCTCTGCATTGGCGGGTGGATTCTCAACCACTGCGCCACCAGGGAAGCCCGGGAATGGATTTTAAACATTCTTTTTTTTCTCCAGTGTTTAAGAGCAGTCATAGGATTTGCACTAGGTTTTCATAAAATGGTACAAGACACACAGTCTGTACAGGGATTGCAAATCGGTATATGAGATAAATAGCACTGAGGACCAGCCAACTAGTCAGTGAGAGATGAGAGACTAGAATTCTGATTTCCTCAGCCGAGGCCTCCCTTTCCCTGTTAGTGCCACTTTTCTTACTTGTAACATAGTAAACATTTCTAGCTAGAAAGACCTGGCACAGAAACAGGCTGTTTGGATCTGAAGGAGACAGTGTAACCACAGGGGTGGTAAGAAACGGACCTCTCTGGCTATGCCACTGCAGAGGTAAAGGGCTCTCATTCCTCTCCCTTTCAGGCTGGGGGGCTCAATCTACCCCACACTATCTCCTCGTCCCTCTGCCCTCAATGATGTCACAGGAGCAGCAGCAAACCCCCTGGTCAATAACTCAGAAGGTGACTTCAACGGAGGCCACCCTTCTGGCTGGGGCACATCCCCAGACGACTACAAGTATCAACGTGCACTTTAGCTCGAATCTATGAGTTTCAGATTTCACCTGCTCATGAACTACATTAGTATATACATTTTGGAATTTTAAAAGTAGTTCCACAGAGGCACTGTTTGCTACTTCTTACTTGGGAAATTACTTAGTTTGCTATTTTCTTTTCTGGTTACTAATAAAGATGCTGTGATATAGATGAAATTAAAATACCTGGTAAAACCAAACCCTGAGATTTTTATTGTTTTTGCTACAATATTCTCACACAATTTGAATTTTCTAAATTTTATAAAACTTCAGAAGCTAACTTCTAATACTTCAATTATTCATTTATTTCAAAGCCCGATGGCATATTTGTGCAACTGTAACATCAGTAGGAGTTTTTTGTTTGTTGGTTTGTGGTTTTTTTTTTTTTTTTTTTTTTGGCCGCGCTTCACACGGGATCTTACTTCCCTGACCGGGGCTCGAACCCATGCCCCCTGAAGTGGAAGCATGGAGTCTTAACCACTGGACCGCCAGGGAAGTCCCTCAGTGGAAGTTTATATGACAAAAAACATGATAATATATCACTATTTTTACCTTTATTGTACATGAGTAAAATAGTGACATCACGGTAACAGATGTGTGTACAGAGAGTAAAATTACACCGAAAAGGAACGTGTCTCATATATGGTGGTGCAGAAGACAGTCACATATACATATTTTAAGAAAGTCTGGGCATATTTATTAAAAATATCCAAGATGTTAAAAAAATTAAAATAACTGAGTTTTTATTTACCAATAACATCTTTCATTGTTTCTGAACTGAGATTGAAAATCATACTATGTTGAGAAATAATCTAAGGGTTTGACCTAGATGATGGATATCATACTTGTAATTCATAGTTGAAACCTCCAAACTACATGACCAAAAGCAAAAACTGACCAAAGGTAAAAAGGTTATGACACCAAAATAAATGTGATATAGGACAGAACTTACCGATGGATTTTTGCTTAATCCGACTTCTTGGCCACACAGAGAAAGGACGTGTACCAACTTCTCTTTCGTCCTCTTCTGGAAAAGAAACACACAGGCAGGTTTTAATCATGGGGTCCTGTGATCAAATCTGCTCCAGTACTGTAGCCATCAGCCACAAAGGGCTAACCCACCGGAAATGTGGCCAGTGAGAATGCAGATATAAAATACATAAAGAGTTGGTATGAAAAGAGAATGTAAAATATCTCACCAATAATTGTAAAATATTGATTATATGTTAAAAAATAGTATTTTAGATATATTAGGTTAACTAAAATGTGTTATTAAAATTAATTTTACCTGTTTTTTTTCAAAAGGTGACTATTAGAAAATTGAAAATGAGGCTCACATTATGTTTCTACTGGACAGTGCTGATCTAAGTTTTCCCAAGGGAGGGGATGTGAAAGTCAACCCCTTGGTTCTCTAGCAGATATTCATTACTCCCCTTGATAATCTTTCTTGTGTGCTACAACTTTCAATCATTAGCAAGCCTTTCCTTACACCTAAATTAAATCTATTATATTACAACACAATTCTCTTTTCCTCAAATGGGAGGGTAAATTTACTTTCTGCAGAATTAAATTCGATTATTTGCAAGGCATATTAAATCTTTCTCAATTTATTCTTCCTATAATTAAATGGATAGAATTCCTTTTGCTGTTCTTCGTAAACCTTACTTTTCAGTCCCTTAGGCACAGGGATTCTTCTACAAACCTTCACACTTCCCAATGACACAGACAAACTAGGTCTCAGAATGACTGGTGAGTTAAGAATGAAAAGGATGGATAACCAGAGCCTAAAAAACGTTCATGTGCCTCAGGAATTGCTCTTAAAGCAATCATCCTCCTCTCCTGAAAATGACTTTTTTTCCCTTTTAATCTGATTTAACATGCAGACTGCAAGGAGGCCAATATCACTCATAGATTTTCCTTCTTAATGGAACTCCGTTCCCTGCATCCTTCTTTTCAAATTATAGATGGGACACTCAATATGGTGTCATTTCAAGGTCAAAGACAGGAGGACCTTGATGTTGAAGAATGGCAAGAGATTCACTAACCTATTTCCCTAAGTTTTAGTGGGCACTTTACAATTCTGGGAAGGAATGAATGTACAGGAGCGTGGAGTTGGGCTGTACATTTGTCTTCTCTTTTCCAAATTCCCAAGAAAGTAGGGCGGGCTCTCTGTTCAAGCACGCAGTGAGCACTCACTGAGAACCGGCTCTGCTCCAGTAGACGCCGTGCTCTAAGCTCCACTTCCCTAACCTCTGAGAGTGAGGATGAGTCCTGCTGGGCGTGCAAACAAAGGGTTTCTCTCTGCGCAGCACCCAGCAGCACCCACTTCGCCTTCCTCTGGTAATGCCGTCTCTCTTTTTATCTTGGGACGGCTCTTCTCCCGCCAAATGGGGCTCTGCCTCTCTTGCACAGAGCCCTTTCTCCGGAATTGCTACGACGCTGGGGAGGGGAGGCCTCTGTCCTGAAATCGTCAGAGCCAAAGACCATGTAAATCTGGAGCTGCAAGAGGCTGCTGGGCCTCACACTGGAACAGTCTGCCTGAGAATGAGGTCAGCAGGGAGGAGAGCAGGCCTGAGACTTTGGGAAGAGAAGGTGGGGGCAGTGAGAAGGACAGAGAGGGTCTAAGGATGGTGTGTGCTACAGTCCAGTTCTGCTTGAAGTTATGACAGGAGTTAACACATTCCCTTTCCACTTAAGGTAGTCTTCCACTGGGCTTCTGGCATATGTCTCCAAAAGAGCCCCAAATAATGCATGGGTTTCACTTGACAGTAAGTCCAGTGACATCAACGCTGTGATGCAGTCACCCAGAAAGTGAATACAGATGACAGAACCACAGAGAAATCTGGCCGCCCACCATGCTCTGCAGGGTCAGGTGTGCTGGCTGGAGGGCAGGCTCGTAGGACTGCAGCCAGAATGGTCGGTTAGGAGAACTAAGGGTGTACTACTTGGAGAAAAGAGGACTGATTTGGGTGAGTGGCAGAGGGGGGAGAGTTTCTTTAAGTGTTTGAAGGGCTGCCATGTGAAAGACAGATCCAATTGCATTTTCTAAGCCTTAAGAGAACAAGGACCAATGAGAAGAAGCAATAGAGTGTCAGACTTCAACTCAATGTAATGAACTGTTCAAAGATAAAATGGGTTCCCTCGGGATACAGAATACCACGAGATCATCATCACTGAAGTGTCGATGCCCAGACGGGAAATATTGGGATGGTGGATGCAGGAATCCCATATCACAGTTGGGTTCAATAGGTCCCCTAAGCTCCCTTCCAATCCTGGGAGTCGAGGACTCTTTATTTACCTGAGAGTACTGGGGCCTCTTCCAGCTTACAGGAACAAGGACATTGGAGTTGGAGCCTGATGAGGTGGAAGATGCACTCCGGGTGACAGCCATGGTCCTGGGCTTCCCATCACGCCCAGAAGAGTTCTGCAGTTCA
The DNA here is from genome assembly GCF_963924675.1 of Phocoena phocoena. Classification (NCBI taxonomy): domain Eukaryota; kingdom Metazoa; phylum Chordata; class Mammalia; order Artiodactyla; family Phocoenidae; genus Phocoena; species Phocoena phocoena. Next base: position 8,669,253 of record NC_089236.1, on the reverse strand, counting down.
TCATATCGCCTCCCGATGATGGGCGTCTTGAGAAAAAAGAGAGAAGCACATGTTCTTCTATCTCATTCATACTTCTGGGGTATATGGATCGCTGTATCCCAGCAGCAACCAAGAACTGCTTATCAGATTAAAACTTAGATTAGAGAAGTTCAGTGTTACAAGGAGGCTCATTTTCCTTATGTTCAAATACATATTCCAGATCATTTTGCATCTTCAACACTGTCCCACCCTCTTTAGCAGCTGAAAACAAATCCAATTGCTTGTTCTTTTTTTTTTTAATTTTTAAAATATATTTCTTTTACTTATGTTTTTATTTTTTTTTTGCGGTACGCAGGCCTCTCACCATTGTGGCCTCTCCCGTCGCGGAGCACAGGCTCCGGACGCGCAGGCACAGTGGCCATGGCTCGCGGGCCCAGCCGCTCCGCGGCACGTGGGATCTTTCCGGACCGGGGCACGAACCTGTGTCCCCTGCATCGGCAGGCGGACTCTCAACCGCTGCGCCACCAGGGAAGCCCCAATTGCGTGTTCTTAAACACACTTTGGAAATGATTGTAAAGATAAGAAGGAAGACATGCAGGAAAGCAAAACAGTTTTCAGATATTTAAGCTTGAAAGACTTTCTTTATAGTTAAAACAAGACCAAAATTCCTTCCCCTCATCCCAACCTGTAATCACCAATCTTGATACACTCTCAATTATTTAAAAATTTATTTAAATTATTTATATCTTTTCAATTATTTTAATGAATGAGGTCAGGGCCAGGTTCTTGACAACACTTCAGAAATTTCACTTCCTGAGAGTCCTGGAGTGTGGTGGCTCGGTAGGCAGCACCTCCTAAACTTTAGCCCCAGGGAGGTCTCTCCAGAAACCTGTTCGTAGGCCTACATTCAGAGATGGCAGACGCTGGCTGGTAATTCTCCACCTGCCTCTCAAGGCACATCTTTCTGGAGCAGCTGGGTCTCCGGGGCATGCGGTGGATTGGCTACAGGTTTTCTGTACCTCTTTGGGACAGAGTAAACTTAAGTCAAAGAGTAAGCTTCCCCCACCCCCAGCAATGTAAAAAAAATGTTAAACATTGCAAAATACTGAGTCGATACCTTAAAATCATATACACATTAAATATTACAATGGAAGTACAACAGCATCTCCTCCTGAGTACTGAAATGATGAACGGTCAATGAGACTGCTGTGTGAGAAGACCCGACCTAGCTACAACCTAATCAACAGTAAGCAGATCCAGCTGATTCCTTCAGTGAATGAATCCACGCAGCCGTGCTGAAGAATATTTATGAACTACCTAACATGCATCAGACACTGTACAGACCCTGCTTACAAAGTGGACAGGCCGTTGTTTCTGCTTTGGGGGGTTTATGGGCCATGGGGTAAAGGAGACAGGAAAGCAAATGAATTTTTACATCTTGGACTAAAATAGTTAAGTACAGGCCTCCCAAAAGTTTGTTCATGGACCAGCAGGTAAACCTATTTTCTGTCTTCTTCTCTTCCTAACTCCTTAGTTTATAAGTCTCTTCCCTCCTCACACCCATCTCCCTCAAGGCAAGAATTTAGGTAGTTATACTGGTTGAAAAAGCAGTGTGGCTTGGGGAAGTGACCATAAAGGCAGATTCCGTATTCCTGTAAATCTCAGGCATCCGCTGGTTTGGCTGCAGTTCAGGAAACAAGGTTGTGGATACAAGATAGGACGTGACAGCTGTCAGATACAGAAGGAGTGAAGGTCATGGTTTAAAATGCTTAAGATCATTCCATTTTAAAGTTATCTTTTGGGGGGAAGTCGTTTTTGTATAACTGAGGCTAGCTTCTATTTCTAAAAGCTGCCATTGAAGAGCCCCAGTGAATAGGACAATGCGTTGAACCTAATTTAGGTCTTAGGAGGTTTCACTTGACATAACTGTAAAATAAGTCTCCCCTTCTCCAGGCAACTAGTTCTGACCTTTGCCACTATGTATTCATGCTAAAGTTTACAGAAACAGTTAACATACCTCTGAAATATCAAAGTGAAAGTCCAGGGTTTTCCCAGGTAATTCCTTAGATGCACTGGTCCATACTCGATGTATTTCTATCTTTGAAAGGTCACTGTGTTGGTAGGAAGGTAAAACTAGGCTGGCAGATCGAGAAACTATTAGCTTCAAGATATTCAAAGCTTCTCTCCAGTGGACGCTCTGAAGGAGATAAAAGAGTCAATGGGTAAAAATAATTAAAAACAAACAAACAAACAATATGCCGCTAGCTACCAAAACTTCTAATGATCAGTCAGAACTCATTGATTTAAAACAGTGCAGGAAATTCTGTGATAAGTAAAAGGCAAATGACATAAAAAGATAATTTATGCATAAGATGAGCTACATTTAGGAAACAAGAATAAAAAGGACCCGTGTTGTCCACATTCAAATAAGTAAAAGTTTAAAATGACAAGGTACCATTTTTGCTAATGAGGTATTTCTTCAGTTTGAAAAACAAAACAGAAAACAAACAACTGCCCCCCCCTCCCCTGCAGCAACCCTCATTGCATTTTATGCTACTGTCTACTCACTGTTTCTCAAGATTCTCCCCACCTCCAGTTTCCAAGCGTCCCTGGTCCTCCTTCTACTTCTCTTGCTCTTCCTGCCTCATCTGCTCCTGGGCATCTGACCTCTGCCCTCAGCCCTCTTCTCTTCTCCACATCTCCCTCCTGACCTAACCCAGGAATCTGGGAGCCATTCTTAGCTCCCCTCTTTCCCTCCCTCCTGAGAACTTGATCCCCACCCCCTCCGTTGCTGTTGGCACTGGCTCAGCTGAATCCTCTCTGGCCTCTGCCTGGACTATTTCAATGGCCTCTTAACTGGTTTCCCCAGTTGCAGCCTCTCCTTGGGTCCGTCATCAAACCCACTCCAGCTACAGTGATCTTTCTAGAATCTTCAGCTCAAGCCACTTCCCTGCTTAAACTCCTTCAAGGGCTCCCTCTGGTGGACAAGGTGGAGTCCACACTCTTTGAGGAAGGCCTGCAGGGGTAATCTCCCCCAGGCAACTCCTGGAGTTGCCCAAACCAGCCAAGGTCTCTTAGCCTCTGTGCCTTTCCTCATGCAATTCCCTCATCCTGGAACGCCCTTCCTCTCCTTATTGCCTTATCAAACTCCTACTCTTCCTGTAAGTCTCATTTGTTTCACCCTCTTTGTATCCCTGACAACCCCAAGCCGACTGAGGTACTTCTCCAACAAAAATATTGAATACAGATAAACTAGCATGATAAAAGTTATTATTTGCCTAGGCCTTGGAATAAAGTGCATGAAATAAAACACATTTCCTTCACTGTTAAATTCTGCACACGGGAGGTCATGGTTTGAATATGAAATTAGCCACCATTCAAGATAAGATCTTGAGTACCAGGGACGGCCCACAGGCCTAAGAATAGGTAGCCTAATAAAACAATCACTTTTTTTTTTAAAGCTAGGGGCATATGATTAGTAGAAAGATGTGAACTGACCCTCTGTCTCTCATGAGTGTAAAGTGAGAAGGTGGTAATGAATGCCTACCACATGGTACAACTATGACTGGAGCAATGCCACTCGGAAAGACAAAAAGCTTGAAAATCATTTTTAGCATTAAGTAATTTTCTGCAAGTAATGTGACTGGTGAAGTGAGGATGGAAAAAAAAAGTTTAAAATCGTATGGCTTTAGTCAATGAGTTTAACCAGAGAAAAACCTAGCATTTGCCCTTGAACTCTGAAACTTACCAAGTGCACTACGTTTGTTTGTTGGAGTATTTTCAAGTACATTTATGCCACTTTCTTAACCTTAATTCCTTCAACTCTAAAGAGACAATTCGAACCTCTGAATTAACTGTTCGCATTTGAAACGCCTGGCCTAGAACCAGGCACAAGCAGGTTGCTTCTTCCTTTTCCATTGAAACAGGACCCCTCAAAGGAGACCCTGCCCCCACCCTCCCAGCCAGGAGTGTGCTTTCAATACCCAGCCTAGAAGCCCAAGAGGCAGAGAGGCGTCCTCGAAGGCTCAGGAACGCACTGCGGCCTCAGGACACCACTCAGGGTGTGGTCGGCCACCGTCTCAGCCGCTCTCAGCACGTTATGGGTATCAATGAATGAACATGCAGCCTGGCACCCATATGGCTCTGTGGCCAAGTACAAAGAAAGCTCCATGCAAAACCTCAATCTTTCTGGAATGACTTTCTGGAAACATCCTGGTTCCAATACTCACTTGCACGTATTTTTCAATGGTTTTCAGAACTTCCACATTGAACTGCTTTACCGGAACGACAGAAAGGTCCATGTAGCTGAGCAGACTGTAGATCACCTGCAGGAGGGGCTGCTGCATGCTGGGGAGGCCCTTCTCCAGCAGCTGTGGGGAAAAGCACACAGTGAGCCAGTCTGACACCAGATTTTCACACAGAAGCACCAGGGTTTCCTAGTACCTTTATGATTGCACATTTCCTTAGGAGAGAAAAGAAAATCCTAACTACTGAAGAAATGGAGGTATTATCAAAGGCAACGCAGGTAGGTCTGAGTATATAAATATAATATTACACAATGGAATGCAACAAAATAAACCTCAAAAGGAAAGCATCAAACATCACTAATGACTGAAAAATATAAATGAAAGTGAAAGATACATTTATCAGTTATGGAATTGGCAAAGATTAGAAATTGATGATCGTATTGGTGAGGATATAAGAAGAGTATTCTTACACATCAGTGGAAATGTAAATTGGATAATTTGGCAGTTGAGATCAACAGTACTAAAAGGGTTTATATCTTTTGAAATACTAATTACACTTTTAGGAACGTTTCCAAACCTAGAGATAAATACTAAGATTTAAGTAAGAGATTTCACCAAGGCATTATTTATAATGGTAAAAAAGAAAAAAAAAACCCACACAAAACAAGAAAGCTCTGTAAGCAATTTGAACGTCAAACACTAGGGAAATGGATACATAAATTATGGTAAATTGTATGATGAAACATCATGCAGTCAATAGAATGACATTTTTAAAGATAGTAAAGGATATCAGATAATATTAAGTGAAAGAGGAAGGATATATAATTTCTATATAATAGATGATGCCAACATTGATGTGAATGGGTGTGTGTTACATAGAAATAATGCTGGAAGTAAACCCAGCAAAACGTTGAAAGTGTTTCTCCCTAGATAATATAATTCTTTTTGAACACATACTGCTTTTATAATCAGGAGGAAAAAAATCAATGACATTTTCAAAAAGGAAAGCAAAATAATGAGAAAACTGATGTGACACACATAATGAAAAAGGTTACTGTTCAAAATTAAAAATTAATAGAGATGATTCAAATAAATGCTGAAATTCCACGTCAAAAGTGGCCCAGGGTTTCCCCGGTGGTGCAGTGGTGCAATGGAATCCGCCTGCCAATGCAGGGGACACGGGTTCGAGCCCTGGTCCAGGAAGATCTCACATGCCGCGGAGCAACTAAGCCCGTGCACCACAACTACTGAGCCTGCGCTCTAGAGCCCGCGTGCCACAACTACTGAAGCCCGCGCGCCTAGAGCCCGTGCTCTGCAACGAGAGAAGCCACTGCAATGAGAAACCCATGCACTGCAACGAAGAGTAGCCCCCGCTCGCCACAACTGGAGGAAGCCCACATGCAGCAACGAAGACCCGACGCAGCCAAAAATACAATAAATAAATTAAAAAAAAAAAAGTGGCCCAAAGAAATAACTGAACAGTTAACAGATGAGGAAATATACAATGCCACAGATCTATTGTATGAAAAAAGGAATATCTTCACTAGAAAGGAAATACATAAAGAGATTAATTTTAAAGTACCAATAAAAATATTCAACTGAAAACATGTATAAATGGAATGATAGAATTTAGTGGGGATATGGGATAACCTGAATATTTATACATTGTTTGTAGTATTGTAAATTGGGAAAATCTCTGTGAAGACCAATTTCCCAAATGCATACATTTTCCCAAATGTATCCATGAGCTTTACCTGGATAGATTTTTTGGGAAATGCCACCAGGAAAAATGAGCTAAATATAATCTGATAAAAAGTCTGCATCAAAGGACCATTTTTAAAAAAATGATGAATACAAGCAACAAAAGGTAGATGGTTAACGATATAGTTCCACAGTTACTGAAAGTGACAAGATGTGAGCTACGTCAACACATACACACATACAAAGTTAGCGTGAAGTGAGCACAGCAGGTTCAATGGAAACAGTGACCACAGCTGCCTAAAATTGTATGTAGGTACCTGGCCAACACCTGAAAGAACATGGGACTAACTGAAATAGCAGTTAATTTATATCATATGTAGTGAGTAGGTAAGCTTATAATAAAACTTTTGGTGACAATTGTTGATAAGGGCAGCATAGAACAAATTAGGATATCCACTTTAATTTTTTTTTATGGTGGTAAAATACATGTAACATAAAATTTACCATTTTAACTATTTCTAGGTGTACAATTAAGCGGCATTAAGTACACCCACATTGTTGTGCAACCATGACCACTATTTATTTCCAGGACTTGTTCATCATCCCAAACTGAAAGTCTATAACTGTGAAACAGCGGCTATAAATTTGCCTCTTCTGTGTTCCTCATATAAGTGGAATCATGTATTTGTCCTCTTGTGTCTGGCTGATTTCACTTAGCATAATATTTTCAAGGTTCATCTATGTTGTAGCATGTGCCAGTACTTCATTCCTTTTTAAGCCTGAATAATATTCCATCGTAGGTACAGACCACAGCCCAAACTTTTATGACTAGTGAACCAAACAAATTTTGCCTCCTTGCTCTCTCCCAGTTCACCTTGTTTTAAAACAGGCGTTGGCTGCCTTGGTAAGCAGGGCGTTTGTGTTGTTTATCCCGGTGCTTCTTGTGTGCTAAGGTATGTGTGTGCTGGATTAGTAACTCTTGCAGGGACAGATGCGACCGAGGTGATTATCAAAAGCAGTAGGGTGGCACTTAAGAGAGGTTCTTTAAATGCCAGGGATGGGGGTGTGAAAAGAGCAAAATAATCCTCGGCTGCTGACAGTGCAAATACAGCCCAACATTGCTGATCTGGGTTGCAAACCAAAATCTTGCAGGGTCAACTATATATGCTGGTGGACGAAGCAGCTACCTTTTTCTAGGTAGAGGCTTTCAGTCTTATGGAGCCTTTCCGAAAATGACTGATTCTTAACCTATCTGCATTCTGAATTGGTGATATAATACAAGAAAAATTAGAATGGACTGTCTTCATCCCTTCTGAAAAGGCCCCAGCAAGAGGCATGAACGCAGATCCGGAGAGGAAAAGCAAACGCTGAAAATGCTAAAACAAGGTAATACTATCAATCACTTGCCTCATAGATTTCATGACCTTGTATAGTAAACCAGTTGGGGTCTGGGGGTGCTGAAGAATAACATTTCATCACGTGCCGAAAGTGGTACGTATTTCTAGCATCAGCGTACACAGAAGTGAGAGTAGGGGTTTGCAATGAATGTGCTAGGAACACACTGGTATGAGGACAAAAATCCCATCCCAGTTTTAAAAAGAAACACAAAAGATGAAGATAAAAAGTTTTTTTCAAAAATATATGCCTTGTTAATGAGTTCAGAGCAAACAACCATTAAACATACAAGCCACACAATAACTCCTTAAATAAGATCTGAACACCGAGAATAATGCAGATAAAATCTCCTCATCTCTGCCATGTCTGACAGGTATTAGTGTAGTAAAAAGGAGTTTAAGCTTCGGAGGCAGCTACACCTCATTTCACCTTAAACTTGTGGCAGATTACTTAACCCGGCTGAGCCTCGGAATCTTTGTTAAAATAAAGAACCCTACATCACGGGGTTGTTGTGAGGATTTTAAATGATTCCATACAGCATCTATGCCAGTAGATAATAGGTGATCAATAAGTTAAGGCTACTGTTATCAGTTTTACATACATATTTTACCCATAGAAACCATAACAGATTTTATCCTTAATTGAAGAGCTTACCTCTGCCAGGTAGGTAACCATATTCAAGGTAATGTCAGCATATGCTTCATGAAGGTATCGACAGACCACGTTGACCCACGTGGTACAGTCCCTCGTGTAGCTGTGTGTTTTATATAGAGTCATGACATGTGCAAGGTTGGAAAGTTTGGGGTTCTTCTCTTCCAAACAAACCTTTTACAAGAAGAAAATCAATTAGGGATAAAATAGCCTGATGAAAAGGAAGAAATGTCAGCAGTTTTGCTATAAGCTCCAGCAGCCTGGAAAATTGATCGATACATTTTTTGGGTAGCTGCAGAGGCGCTTAGTAATTTAATTTTCACAATTTTTTTCCACTTGTTTTCTCAATAATGAAATGACAATGCAAATCAGCCACGCAGAGATGTGAATTACTAGTGATACCAGTTATTATTTTCAGGTTTATGAAACTCATCACCCTGTCTGAGCCTGGTAATCTCCGTCCACCATTAGGCCTTGAATGTGCCTGAAACTGTAAGGCATACCTGAGCAATCCTTTCAGCTATATCCTTACAGAACTGGCCGGGGTTTTCAAAATGCTGTATCAGCTGGGGCAGAAGACACAAGACATTCAGTGGAAACCCTGGATTAGAGAAGATACAATGGAGACAAGTGAATATGGTGCATTTAAACCATTAATAGCGGGAAGGCATATTACAGATTTTATTCTGAGGTGCTGCAAAAGCAGCCTTTTGAAGCAGCTTTGATCTGAACTAACATAAATCCAGGAAAAATGTACGGCTGCAATGGCACCGTTTCAAAGGAGGCACTGAAGTACATTTGTAATTTGCAGGTTCAGCGGCTGTTTTGCTACGGACTGTTGCAAATAAGAATGATTGGCACAGATTTTAAAAAGCAGATTAAAATGGACTGAAGCACTAGTTTGAATTTTTATCAAAAATGTATTTTAAGGAAAACCTGCTTGAGAAGACACAGGCCAATCCATTTAAGTCTTACTCATGTAATCAGAAAAACTCTTTAAAATGATGAGGAGTAGCTTAGCTCCACTGTATCAAGCTTTGGCTTCCTGGAAAGAATTCTGGGCCACATGCCATGGTCATTAAAAATCTGGTTTGGGGCTTCCCTGGTGGCGCAGTGGTTGAGAGTCCACCTGCTGATGCAGGGGACATGGGTTTGTGCCCCGGTCCGGGAAGATCCCACATGCCGCGGAGTGGCTGGGCCCGTGAGCCATGGCCGCTGAGCCTGCGCATCCGGAGCCTGTGCTCCACAAGGGGAGAGGCCACACAGTGAAAGGCCCATGTACCGCAAAAAAAAAAAAAAAAAAAAAAAAAAAAAATATGGTTTGTTGTTGGCTTAATTCAAAACGATAGGGAACCAAGGGAATTTTCAAGAGGAAAAGAAAGGCTTAGAAAAATAAAAGATTTAGGAGTTAAGAAAAAAGGGATAAAAGTCTGTACAACAGCAATGGAATAAACCAACACTGTCTACAATTTGATCTGGAAAGCATAAAGAATTGATTACTTACTGTCTTATGTATTACTCCTGCCCCTTTTACGCTATTGCCTTAAAAATATCTCTTACAATATACATAATTAAGACTTACATAGAATTTTAAGACTTATATAGAATTTTAAAAGAAAGAACAAAGTATTCCCAAAGGACCATTTTTAAGCAGAATCGTTAGAAGTACTAAGCCCACATTATCTTATTACACTAAACTTGAGTCCCACCATGACCAGAACTGTAAGAGCGTGAGTGATGTGGGCTTTACCAATGGCTTGGGATGAGTCCACCATGGAGACTCTGGACACCGGTGTCAGCAAACTGAACAGCTGCAGGGTAAGGTCGGTGGTGGTGACAGAGGTGAATCCCTTCAGGAGCAGCTGCTGCAACCCTGAGAAGTCCGCCCACTTGAGCTGTGCCTGGAGTTTCTCCAGTTTTTCTCGGTTCTCAGCTTTATCGAGTGGCATGTGAGCCAGCAGTCTGTTCAACAGCCTTAAGGCCATTAGGTATTCAAACTCAAAATCGGATTCCATCAAGGCCACCGTGACCCAAAAGATGGTGGCCAACAGGTTGGTTGGATGGTTTATGTGTGATGGGTCTGTGAGGCTGTCCTTCAAGGAAGATGAGCTTCTGGTTTTTGAGGAGAGGCCTTGTTGGGTACAGGCCTGAATTCTGTCCAGGGTGGCACTCCGAGGTGGGTCTGAGGACCGGTCGACAACACCGAACTTCTTGGGCACAGAGAAGCTCCTTTGATGCCGGCTGCGCTCTGCAGTTGCTGTGCTGCCGCTGGCTGTTCCAGGGTTCACATTGAGTTGTCCTGTGCTCTTTCTGCTTGCTGTTAGTTTAGCGTTAGAGCTTAAGTCTGGTGATGAAGAGCTGGGTATAAAAGTTAAAAAGTTCAATAGGAAGCCAACACATTTCAGTGAAAGGCTAGTCCTCTCAAGATCCATCAACAAACAATGAGGAAGGGAAATCATTCTTTGGAAATATTACTTTCTATTCATTTTTCCATATTCTTAAACTGAGAGAATATGTTTCCTTATTCTTAAACATAAAGCTATGAAAAACAAAACTTAATCAGAACAACCCTCACCAACAAAACCAAATACTGATTTCCACTTATCAAAAAGTTAAAGAAATAAGCAGTTGTCTGTAAAGTTTACTGATCTTTCATTTATTTTTGTTTGAATTTGGGTAAGAGTAATTACAAAATAAAATGTACCTGATAGGTACAAATGTTAATATTCTATTAACTGACTGATAAAAAGAACAGATGAAGAAATATCTAGGAAAAAAAAGTAAATGTTTGTATCAAAGGAAAAGTTTTGTACTTATAAACGTTTATGAAAAATGATTTCTAAATCTATTTCAGGCTGAAAAGATAGAACTCTTTATGAACATTCTTGCTAAATTTTTACTGATTTAGGTTAATCTGTAGGTTTCTATAGATAAGTATGTATGATGTTATTAATCACACGAAAATTAAGTATGCATAAAAATGTTCAACTTAAAAATGAAACAAAGCTCAGCGTGATATAACATTGCCAACTGAATTTCAAGCAAGTTGAGCTTAATTACACAAACAGAATACAAAATTGTGAGTGATCTGAAATGGGCTATCAAACATTGCCAGGAGCAAAAGGAATTGAAAAATTTTAAAAAAGAAAGATCCTAAGGTAGAAATTTCTTCAAGTAAAATCAACATTTATTCCAACTGCTTTTATAGTGATTGATCAGTTGTGTTTCATACATATTCATTTAAAAAAATAATACTTTGGGGCTTCCTTGGTGGCACAGTGGTTAAGAATCTGCCTGCCAATGCAGGGGACATGGGTTTGATCCATGGCCTGGGAAGATCCCACATGCTGTAGAGTGACTGAGCCCATGCACCACAACTACTGAGCCCACGTACCACAACTACTGAAGCTCGTGCACCTAGAGCCCATGCTCTGCAACAGGAGAGGCCACTGCAATGAGAAGCCCGCGCACCGCAAGGAAAAGTAGCCCCCACTCGCCACAACTAGAGAAAGGCTGCATGCAGCAGCGAAGGCCCAATGCAGCCAAAAATAAATAATAGGACTTCCCGGTGGTGCAGTGGTTAAGAATCCTCCTGCCAATGCGGGGGACATGGGTTTGAGCCCTGGTCCAGGAAGATCCCACATGCCATGGAGCAACTAAGCCCATATGCCACAACTACTGAGCCTGTGTGCCACAACTACTGAGCCCACATGTCACAACTACTGAAGTCCATGCGCTTAGACCCCATGCTCCACAACCAGAGAAGCCACCACGATGAAAGCCGGCCCAAATAAAAAAATTTTTAAAAATTAAAAAATAAAATACTTTGTTTCTATAGAATGTAATAAATAGGATAATTACATAAAATTTGAAAAAATACTCAAAGAAATAAGAAATGAAAAAATCATTAATATTTGTGTTATTTAGAAATAACATTTATTGTCTATTTTTTTTTTTTTTTTGTGGTAGGCGGGCCTCTCACTGTTGTGGCCTCTCCCGTTGCGGAGCACGCGCAGGCTCAGCAGCCATGGCTCATGCGCCTAGTTGCTCCACGGCTTGTGGGATCTTCCCAGACCGGGGCATGTGTCCCCTGCATCGGCAGGCGGACTCTCAACCACTGCGCAACCAGGGAAGCCCCATTTATTGTCTATCTTGCTGATGTTTTAAAATACTTCTCTACTGTGTGTGTGTGTGTGTGTGTGTGTGCGCGTGTGTGTGTGTGTGTGTGTGTTGTAACTTTTTTTTTTTAACTTAAGGAAATGTCATACGTACTTTCTTGGATCATACACAGACTTCCAAAACTGGATTTGCTCTTTAGACATTGCCCAAAGTCCAGGCATTTCCCAAATATTCAGTACAGCATATTTGATTTTCAAAACGAAGTTAAACTGATTCTCACCGAGATAATACAGTTAAGAGATCACTGTTCTTCAGGCAGTCAGACAAGTTATCCACAGCAGCTTCCAAGGTAAGGAGTGCTTCCATTACATAACCCTGCCAAACAGGCAAAGACAACATTCTGTACTGCTTATAACTACTGTTAACTTCCTGAAGATAAATTTAATCAAAACAAACTATTCAAATAATGGTAATATTGAAAGTTAGACAGTCATGGTTACATTAATGTACGAAGGCTACAAACAAATTTTAAGGGCCACTTAGGAAATTCAGACGGCTTAGGAGTTAGCAGGTAATCATGAAGATTTATTTCCCTAGCTGTGAGGTCTTCCACAGATCAATCTCATTTGAAATCCAACAGGGAGGGGCAAGGGACAAGCATGGCCCCTTGTTGAGGGGGATGGTGGGCATGTGAAATACAGAGTGGCAACGTCGGAAAGCCAGGATTAAGAGATGAAGTATGAGAAGGGCTGTGTCCCAAGGGCATTTTATAGTGTACTGCCAATGGCCAGGAGGAGGAAAAGAAGTTGAAGTCTACAGGCACGCAGGTCCTCTGAGATGCAGAACATTTCTGGTGGAAAAGAAGGCTTTGGCCCAAGCTACAGAGCTTGTAATGCCCCTGGCTTTCCAGCTCCCCGGTCTCTGGGGTCCCCAGTCCACAGGGTCTTCCTGTGGCATCTATTCTCCCCACTATTTCTTTCACTTTTCCCAGTTTACAGAAGGCTAACCACACAGACAGGTGTGGTGCTTTGTGCAGACACAACAGCGATCCCTTCTCTGGGTGGGCAGGTTGCACAACTGCGTCTTAGGTTGTTAGTAGAAAAGACAAAACAAGACAACTCCCTCAGCCCCCACCAAATAAAATCAATAAAGACAAAACAACACAAAGAGTCACCACAGGATTTCAGTTGTTGGCTCGATAAAAGTGTCCACTGAATTGCTAGAACAATGCCCCCTGGAGTGATTTTTGTAAAAATAAAAGTCAACCTCTAGAATTTCACAATAAATTGTACACGTCCAAATGGCTGGGATACTTGGCGAGAGGAAGAAAGCTCAAAGAAAGTTATTAACACCCCATCTCTGAGCTGAGAGAAGGGTGAGTTCCTGGACTTTCCTTCCGTACCTGAATCTCATCTCCATGCTCTCCAATCACCTCCACCAGCCTCGAGAGAAGGTCCGACAAGGCGTGTGCTGACAGTGGCTGTTTGAGGGCCCGGAATATCTGGAAGGACCGGCCGGCATAGTGTCTGGAAGAGCTGGCGAGGGCTGTCTGCAGAGCAACTTCACTCAGCTGCTGCTCCAGGTGGAAACCTAGGGCACAGGGGTGGGAGCAGGTCAGCCGGTTTGGACACCAGTTATCCGCACGTTTACAACAGGCTAACTGCACAGCGCTACCTCCTGGTGCTACTTATTTAAAAATTAACCATTTTAAAATAAAACCCAAATCTGAATCAGTCTTAAGGAGGCATAGTGGAGTACAGTCAGAAGCTTTGGAGCAAGGTGGTCCTAGTTTTGAATGGGGGATTTGGGACTCTGGGAAAGAAGCTAATTCTCTGCGAGCCTGCTTCCTCGTCTTTCCCTTGTGGATAGCAGCATTTACCTCAGAGGGGTCGTGAAAAATCAAACAACTTAAAAAGGGCTTAGTACTGTCTCTGATACATAATATGTGCTCACAAGTGTATTATTATCTATTACACTGCTACTGTTTGACATTGTTCTTCTGTACTTTTTACACAGAATACTTTCACTCCTGTTTTCATACGAGAATTTGTTAGAAACAAGTTTCTGGAGGACTTGTGTATGCAGAGGAAAGCGAAGCATAGCCAAGGCCTCGGCCAAAGTCTTTGCTCTTCAGAAGAGTCCATAAACATGCAGATATGGAGGTGTAGGCACTGCAGAGAAGGCAGGCATCATTTAAACTTTCGCCTGAATATTTGTTCTTCCACCAGCATGAAGGTAATCTCAGTCCTCAGGAAACCATGTGATCAGACAGAAATGAAAGCAGAAGGGAAAGTCCATGACTGATTACTGGGCCACTAACCCCTACACCTGCTGTGCCTCTTTACAGGGAGAAAATCAGGTTACGAGAGTCACAGGACATGATGAAAACACCGACTTGAGCTGTCTCCGTGGTCTAGAGGCTCTGTGGCACATTCGATTGTCTCACGAATGAGACCAGGAGGGATAATTCAGTGTTACTGTTGTTAGCTGCTGCTTGGCTCTCTCACCCCAGAGACACGTAAGACCATATAAGAAAATGTTCCTGCAGAGTCAACAAAGCGTCCTGGAAAATGGACTTAGACACATTCAGGGCAGTAAATACAGGATTAAACCCATATGAATGGATGTTTCAAGATAGTTTTTTACATCTTTATTTTGCTTTTCAAAACATATTTTTCTACGTAAGCCATTTAATATATGGGGGTTAGGTCCCCTGGCAATGAACAAAAGCTTACTGAAATCATACTGCTGGAACTGTACTAGTAGGATGGCAGAATCCTCCCCCGTCCCACCACCACTAAGACGATGTCCTTTGGGAAAAGCTATTTCATGGGTGGCAGAGAAAAGAAAAAGGTTTCCTTTACTCCCTGTTACACACTGATTGTACATTTCCCAGCCTTCCTGGAAATCAGGCGTGACCTCGTGCCTGAGTTCTGGCCAGTGGAACGTAGGAAGAAGCACCGGACGTCACATGCAAAGCTAGCATGTAAACTCCTCCCGAGCAATCCTCCACACACTCTCTTCCTTCACCTGCCCCACGGACACAGAGGGCTGAGACCTCCGAGCCTAGGGGATGACAGGGCCACAGGGCAGAGGGTCCCTGAAGCACCAGGTGGAAGGCTGTCTCCCAAATGTCCACATAGAACTGTTATGTGGTCCAGAAACGGCCTCTTGTGTCAGGTCTCTGAGCTTTGGGGGTTATTTGTTATAGCAGCTATGCCACCCTGACTAATACAAGTGTTTCCAGGAACACATCTTATTGTGCTGGATTGGAAACAGGCAGAAAGTAGCAATGTACAAGGAAACCGAGGTGGGTAAAAGTGTCTCGTGCAAGATGTGAAAAGACATACAATATTCTAAGCAGCCTGAAATACCGTCTGAGAATATGCTATATAAGGTACTCATACGTTTTCTCATTTTTAGTATCTTCACACAATCAAGAGTGTTCCACAAATGAAGAGTTCACATCATAAATTTCTTCCTTTAGGCTATTAAGTGACGTTTAAGTGGGGGAAATACCAATAAAAGCAGTCTTAATATTTCAAAGAAATTCCAAAGGGGAAACTCAAAACAAGAAATGGCAATCCTATTCCTAGAACAACTTTCCCATTTCAGTTTAACAGTATTTTTTGGTTTTTAGTAAGTATCCTCTGATAATGGAAAGAGACGTGGCGAATCTGGAATGTTTCAAACTGTGAAATGTGCTAATTAACAGAGCAGCCGGGAGAGGTGGTGAGCCCTATCTACTGTGGCCAGCCTGCTGTGTGAAAAAAGGCAGGGATAGCTGCTGTAGCATGCTGAGGAACCAAATTTAAATTTCACACACATA
Organism: Phocoena phocoena; assembly: GCF_963924675.1. NCBI lineage: Eukaryota > Metazoa > Chordata > Mammalia > Artiodactyla > Phocoenidae > Phocoena > Phocoena phocoena. The sequence goes on along the minus strand of NC_089236.1, from coordinate 8,653,332 downwards.
TCAGCCCAGGCCAAGCTGAATCTGAATGGAATGCAGCTAAGGGCTTAAATGTTGTGATGGTACTACTGTCTAAATTAGACTCGGACTGTGTTCAGAATGTTGAGTGGTCACTGGCACAGGACTTGCCAGCAAATCCTTTTAAAGCCGAAAACATTTTATCACAAAATTCTTTTTTTAAAAAAAAACAGTTTGCAAGGCTGACAGTTTTCACAGTTGAGTCTGACAGTCAGTGACTACGACTTCTCTCTCATGGCCTTCTTTAAATAAAATTAATATAGGCACAGTTTAATTCTAGTAAGGTAAATGAAGCAAGGAGAACAGAGACATTGGGGAAATTATTTGATAGAGCATAATGCAAGTATCAGTATATGTGACATTAACTATCACTGAGGCACATCTGAAAAAGCTTCAATATCCTCTACGACTATTCCTTTGCTATTGCTTCCGAATGCAGGATTTTACACACACACACACACACACACACACACACACACACACACACACACGCACACACACACACAAATACATACACAGTGTGTGGTTATATGGGGAGAATGAGCTCCATTATAGAAAAATGCTGAAAGTGGGATTTGGAGAAACAGGATGAAGTACCTGATTTGGAATCTCGAAACACGGATACAACATGACGTAGAAAATTAGTGAGCTGTTCAGCACTCTTTGAATTCTGATTTTTGGGTGTGATGTCCTCATGGCACCAGAGTGGACCATATGCCCTTCAACAAAACACACAAAATGTCAAAAATGTAACTATCGTTTTGCATTTTTAAGACCATATACACAGTTCTAACTCCAAAGGTACCACATACATTTTAAAATTTTTTACATATTAATTTGGTGGTAAATTTCAGTCTTCTAAAGCGTAAGAGCATACTCAAAACAGAACTAGCGAATTGATGGAGACACACTTTTTCTTATGTTTTACCCACAAAATTAAAACCTCTCAATTCACCAGGACAGTGTTTATTTAGCACATAGTAGGCGCTATGTGTTTGTTAAACAAAATGATATAATATGTTAAATATAGATTTAGACACAGACTCAATTTCTATGTCTTAGGATCTGCGGAGATAATGCTTGTATCAGGATCACATCATTAGGTTGCCAAATACTGTAGCACCAACTTGAAGATACAACCTCTGTTGTCTATTTGGTTTTCTACAGTAAGAATGGGACGGATCCAGGGGTGAGAATTTTAGAGAACACCCTTCCCAACACTGACAGCAGCGAGTGGTGACAGTATCTTTCTTCTCCACAAAGCAGTCAGGTCTCTGAGGTACCCAGTATGGAGGCACCACCAGCCCCTCCCTGAGCTTCCTGTACGTTTGAGTTGAGTGCACACAATACTCTAAACCATTCATCGAAAAAAAAATGCTCTCTCTTCATTTTTTGCTTTACTTGATGCATTAATTGAATAAAGAAAAATCATGTGAGATACTAGATAACAAATATTTATATAGACTAGACTTCCAGGACTTAACTCACTGCGGAAGGTCAGCATGCCCCAGGTCACAGGTAAGCATGTGTTTATACAAATACTGGACCTCAGGGGACTAGAGATTTGGAAGCCTTCCAAGTTAAATTGTTCCTTAGAAGAGCCTGAAGACCTGCAAAAAACAGGATCGCTCGCAGTTTTTCTCGATTTTGATTTATTATTAGTTTGATCGCTTTCCTATCATGCATCCTTACTGTTTCTAGTTTCTGAATTCCATTTAGAAATGACTCCTTGGACTACAGGAGCAGACAGCTGTCCTCTCTGCAGCTGCCACTGGGTTGACCGTGGCTAATATCTTTGCTTTCCAGAGTGATGTTCTTTGCCAAGTCTCAACTCCCAGATCCTGGCAGCTCCAATAGATGGTGAAAGTCACGCTCGCCTCTGGGAGCTACTTCTCCCACCTCCACCTGCTGCAGGGTCTTTATGCACAAAATCTCCTTGCCTCTCCACTGTGACAATGCCTACCAGTGTCTGCCTTGTACACAGACTCCAGCAGACACAATTTAGAAGAAAGAAGACTTTGCTAGAACTCCAGGCTTGCTTTTCTATCTGTGGTTTTAAAGTGATGTCCCTTTTCCAAAAGACTGACCTGAAAACAGCAGCCCATCTCCTGACCCCTCATTACCTGGTGGTCAGAAACTCAATGAGCTTGTTTGCCTTCTCGTCTGTTTCAGCAGCTGCGTCCACATCTTCAACCTCTTGGGTCATCTGCGGGAGGTTCCCACTGCTGTCTCCCAGACTGATACTGGAGGAGGTGGAACTGGAGCTCAGCCCCGAGTCTGGCACCGGGGAGGACTGGTCCTCTCTCAGGAAGTCAAAGCCACCTGGCGGAAGACAAGGTCAAGGTGGAACTTGCAGGCCGGGCACTTAATGAGGTCAGGAGGTGCGCATAAAGAAGTGTGTAGTTATTTAATTTTGGGGGGGAAAAACGCTTCATTTTGGCTATGGCTATGATTAAATAAGACTGACACTCTTTCCCTGCTTACGGATTAATTGCACTGCTGTGTAAACGAGAGTGCATTTGGTAACAGAGGGCGATCTGCTATTTTCTACTCTGGTGTTTTAATTGACGCTTTCTACAAAAGAAGCGTGTGTGTGTGTCTGCGTGTGCATTCTCACACACGTGCACAGGCTGATGAATAGTTCCTCTAAGCATGTGCACCTAACTGTGCTGTTAGTAAATTATTCTTGGGTAATAGACAACTTAAATATGTGAAATGATACCATTTTTGACGATATCAACACTAACCAGCGATAAGTAGATTATACATAATGTTTTGAGTAAATGTACCCAGAATTGTGAATACTGTGTGTATATTAATATATTTTAATAAACTATGTCTCAAGGTAGGCAAAATAAATATGGTATAAGTAGCATTCTACATCTCTGGGTAGGTTGTGGGTTTGAAAATGTATACACACGACCATTCCTTTTCTCCTACTTAATAATTATAAAAAGTACATAGTTCTGGTGTGTCTGACAGATATATTAAGTTATGAGTAAGAAGCCCTGGGTCTGAGTATTATCTCTGCCATTTAATGTGTAATCTCAGGGAGTCATGTAACTTCCCTGTACCCCAGTTGCCTATTATAATAAGATGAAGACAATTTTTATCACATAGGTTTTTAGTATGGATTTGAAAGCAACTGTAGTTGAAACTGGGTGTTCACTAAATATTTAACAAATGTTTATAAAAAGAAGACACTTCTCAAAGTTTTGGTACACCTAGTCCATGTGTACTATATAGAGCTTCAATCATTTTACAAGGTCTTGCCTACGGTATATCGTGTTCGCTTTGGTTTTGTAAATCCCCACTCTAAACCATTTTATGCCACATCAGTGGTATAGTGAATACAAAACTGATGCATTCAGAGATTACAATTTTCTCATTCTAAGGCCATGTGCTTAACGGAATACATCCCTACCTCGGGGAGCTAGAACAGCCAGTCTTCAGAATCTTTTACTTAAGCATCGCCTACAGTAAAGAGAGTTTTGTGTCTCTGAGAGGCTATTGATGGATTACTTTCAATTAGGTGTAGCTTGGTTCAAAATAAAGAGCTTAAACTGAGATCAGTAAGTCCTTACATTTCAGAGTTAGTGACTTCAGATTTGTTTTCCAGAGAAATATGCAACGTCTGTCAGAAGACAGGACAGGGCCCAGGACAGGAGTGCATAAAAGGTCCTTCCTTTTCAGGGTAATGAGAGAAGTACGTGGTGACTTATGAAATGCCAGCCCATATCCAGTGCCAATGCGATGTACAAAATAACGAGGTAAAGAAAAGTAGCCCCAGAACTCTGTCAGTTCATCACCATTTTAAGATATTTTAAAATGTTCTGGTTCTCAGTGAGAACTGCTGGTCAACCCTTTTGGGAGAGTTTTCATGAGCAGCTTGGACACAACGGGGTCATTTCTTTGACTCGGCTAATGCTTTCTGTCCTCATTTCTAAGAAGAAATTTTTGGTTTCAAAACAGCAATGATTTTTAATAGACTTCCACTAACGGTGCCTTCCAGAAAAAAGTCAGTCATTTAATAGATTCCTTCAAGGGAACTAGAAGGTACACAGTGAAACATCTGGCACCTTGGTGACGCCTGCTCTTGAGGTGATGGAGATGGTCACTTTTTTCTGCATCTTCCTCCACGGGTGTTCTAGACTCATGCCCTTGGTCAATGGACATTTTAATTTTCAGTGTACCAATAGGAACATATTTAATGAAAACAGCAATCATCATAACAATGTAGAAAGTATATTGGAAAATATTTACTAATGAAGAAAGATTCTGTGAGGTAAGTTCACATCAAGTGAAATGGTGCATACTTATAGTCCTGTCATTTACCACTTAGAAAGCTGGGGGGTGGGTAATAGCACCCGAGAAGTTAATGCAGGCTCCAGTGACACCTCTAGTTATCCTCATACTTGCAACTCTGTCTCAGGTTCCCGGCCACTCCTTCTTTTGTTACCTGTGTAGAGATACTCGGGTTGGTAAGCTGGCTGCACTGTTAGAGTCTTGGCTTCACCCATCTCTCGAGTCTGCAGGAGCACGGAAGCAATTGCATGGAAATTGCTGTTGCAAGAGAGGGCGATCAAGAGGTGAAGAAGCAACTTTTTGCTGTGTTCAAAGACTTCAGGCCGGTAATGGTCCAAACCTGGAAGAAAACGGTGGAATCTCTTAGCATAAACAAATCTTCAGCTCGTTTAGATTCCAGGGATAGTAAAGATTCCAAGATACCCAGGAGGAACATGTTAAAAGAATGTTTAGTTTTCTTTGTTATTGTTTGTGTTACCGACGTAAAGAAGCTGGTCCTAGGCAAAATAAAATGTTTTATTCCTTAAATCAAATGTTCTCATAAAGCACTGATAGACGGGCTTTTCTTGACCTCTCCATAGCATCTGACATGCTTAGCATTCCTCTTTCCTGAGATGTTCTCTCCCCTGGATCTCCCTGTTACTGAAAGATTCTAATTTTCTCTCTCTCTCTCTCTAACTGAACTTTTGAGTCTCCCTGCCTGGCTGGTTCCTCTTCCCATTTTTTTGCTCTACAACTTGAGTATTTTAAAATCTCAGTGCTTGGCCCTCCACGCTCTACATTCTTTCTCTCTGTGCATCGACTGTGTCTCATGGCTTAAAATGTATCACGTCGAACCAAAGACCCACAAAGAGGCCCAACCTGTTTTGGATATCTTTATAGAAATAGCACTGGCAAGGTACTGCTCTACATTGTAGTGATAGTACAATTTTAAACAATGACTGATCAACTAGAATTTTAGAGATGTCACAGAAAGACAGTGAAAAACGGAAGGACTAGATATTTTGGAAATGAGGAAAAGCAGGATGTCCATGTAAAAGGAAAGCTCTATGGGTGACTTCCGTAGGTTTTGGACCCTATTGGCTAGAATTCCTCTTGGTTCCAGTCTTACCTAAGAAGACAGCATGGAGTAGCAATGGGAGATGAAGAGCCCAGTCTTCTCTTACACTGTGATCCACCACCATCTCAGTCATAAAAATGACAGCAATATTGCACCTAATCAATGAAATGATGAAATTAATGCAACTTCTGAAGAGGATGAAAACACACTGATAGATCATTAGGTCACAATTACATCCAACTTGTAAACCTTGTTGAAGAATTATGTAAGGCCCTTATTCCAGGGAAATGGAGTTTAACTTCTGACACAGCACAGAGCTCTATGAGGAGAAGAAACTTCAGTTGAGCTAATTCACATAATGGGGATTCTACTAGTTACTAGGCAATAAGAGCTGAGGAATGAAGAGAAACAAGACAAGGGCTCTCTCTTCAAGCTGCTCACAATCTAAAAAGCATAACGGAACGAATACCCATACCAAGGTGACATCAAGGAAAAATTCAGAGGGCTACAAGGCAGCTTTGCACCCTGGTTAATGGCTGACCAGACTCTGCCAATATGCTGATAGCTGCAGATCAGGTCAGCAGGTTCCCTCTGATTTCAAAGGTCATTTCATTTGATGGGACCTGGAATACCTTTCCCTCTTTTCATAGGAAGAAAAGTCCATTCAAAGTTAAGTGATCATTTCCTTCTACCTGTACATGCTACTCACCTATGGAGCGGCCCCCGGGGAGTGATGGTCTCTGGAAGGTAGTCCACCAGGGGGGCCCAGCATCCTCCAGTACAAGGCATGGGTAAGGGCTGTGGCTGTTTGGTCTCTGTAATAGTCAACAGCCAGCCAGTATAGGGAGAAATTGGGTCATCTACAGAGTGAGAAACACAAGCGTGCTTTAGTTTCAGGGAGAGGAGGCTTTTATTTTCCCTACTTGACTTTTTAGAAACTTACAAATTCATGCTTGTAAAAATAACTCTCTAACCATTCCATTTGGTGAGCATGAAATTATATGATCAAATGGGTTGGAATTACTTGATTAAGTTTCTTTCATTCCTTTGTTTCTTGGCTATCTAATTTATGGTGATTCATTATAGAGTGATTAAAAATATGAAAATATAGATACACAAAAAGAAAAACATTACATCACGTGAATTCCCATCACTGAGACAACTCGCTCTTTCTCTGATCTCCTCCATCTCAGTAAAATGCGATTCCTTATTTCCAGTTCGCTCAGGACAGGAGCCTTGGAGTCCTCCCTGACTTCTCCCTTACACCTCATATCCAACTTCTAATCATGATGATATGATGGTGGTGATAGTAATAATTAAAATAACAACGTTTGAACTAGCATAGTGAGTGCTTACTTTATGCCAGGTACTGGTCTATGCATCTCACATATTAATAACCCAATGACGGGCACCTATTATCCCTATTTTATCAAGGGGACGCTAAGGTTAAGTAATTTGGTACCATCCACATTACTCAGTGAGCTCTACCTCATCACAAATCTAGGATACGACCACCTCCATCACTACTATCCTAGGCTAAGCTCCCACCGTCTCTCCCTGCTTCCCTCCTTGCCCCTCTATAGTCTGTTCTCTGCAGAGCAGGCAGAGTCCTCCTTTTAAAACAGAAGTTCATTCAGAGTCCCTTCCTCTGCTTACCACTGGCCAGCAGTTCCCCTTAACACTCAAAACGAAATCCAGCAGCCCCATCAGGGCCTTTGAGGCCTGACAAGATCTTTCTCCTGTTTCTTGGCTTATCTCCTTCTGCTGTCCCCTGTGCTCACTGCACGCCAGTCACCCTGGCTCTCTTGCTGTTCTGTGACCGTGCCAGGCGCCGTCCACCTACCGTCCACCCCCCAGCTGCAGTGTTCTTCCCCAGATGGCCGCATGGCTCACTCCTTTACTTCATGCAAGTCTCTGCCCAAGTACCACTTTATCGCAGAGGATTTCTGTGACCACTCCATTTAAAATCCACCCCATCCCCAATCACTTTCTCTCCCTCTCTCTGCTTCAGTTCCCCTGCGGCACCGATTCCCCAGCGCCGACGGCTTCCCCCTCCTCTGCCTCTAACACAAGCTCCCTGAGAGCGGGACTTTCTCTATTTTGCTCCTAGTACACAGAGCAGTATCTGGCACGTCGTAGGAGATCAGTACATATATATTTTGAATGAATTAATGAACTTCCTCAACAAAATATTTTTAAAGTAAGCACAGCAACAAATTTCATGGAGTTATTTTTTATACTGCTCTCAACCCAGGCCAGTGGCATTCAAGACAAGCCACTGCACTTGGGGCCACGTGATATGATCAACGCATACGGCTTCAGACAAGCTGGCTTAATCCTGGGATAGACTTTAGTGTATGAAGAGGAAGGATGTTTTTATAACATCGTTAGGCAGTTTCTCCAAAATATAGTTTTTTTTGTTTGTTTGTTTGTTTGTTTTGCGGTACGCAGGCCTCTCACTGCTGTGGCCTCTCCCGTTGTGGAGCACAGGCTCCGGACGCGCAGGCTCAGCGGCCATGGCTCACGGGCCCAGCTCCGCGGCATGTGGGATCCTCCCAGACCGGGGCACGAACCCGTGTTCCCCGCATCGGCAGGCGGACTCTCAACCACTGCGCCACCAGGGAAGCCCTTGGTTGCGCTTCTGAAGGTAGTGAGAGGTAGCTGATTCAATGCCACTGGTCCAGTGCAGGACGCTGGCCTTAACAGTTAGCAGAGCTGATGGAGGGGATGCCCTCCTATGGCGAAAACTGAGGCTCCAAACCCACACAGGGACTAGAACCAAGCACAGCCCACTTCTCCTGGGATGTGAGCTGAGGGAGTCTCCAGGGGTTAAGACCAGGAGTCACCTCAGAAAGTGACTCCTGACTCTTTCTAACACACAAGCAAATGAGCAACTAGAAACCCGTCACTCTGTGCCATGAATGTGCCACATTTTTAGCCCAGAAAAGATTTTAAGCAGGTATAATAGTCACTCAGCTCAGTCCACTCGGTAAACTACCTACCGCGTGCCTCACTCTCGGCAAACTACCTCCTTGAATAGCTGTCCAGGTGAGTTAGTTGCAAAATGCACTTCTAAACAATTAGTTACTCTACACAACTAGAACGGGGAGCAGAAATGGGAGAACACCGAAGAATTAAAAAAAAAACACCAAACTTGTGAGATTTCTGTTAGGAAAGGACATGCTGTTTTTCGTTTCTGATGTTCTCAGATATATATCCAGTCAGCAAAAATGTGCTGCGAGGGATGAAGCTGACCTAAAACTGATTTTCTACAGTTAGGCCTAAACTGCTAGGACTCAGCTGCTATCCATCTTAACTAGCTGTATCCTTATTGTGGGGTTACAGACATTAGCATATGGCCTTGGAAAATAATCCAGATATGTTAAGTAGTTCTGAAAAAAAAAAAAAAAAAGCTTACATAACGCTGGTAGAAAACTGCTTTATAGACCGGGTCTAAATCAGTTTGCTTGTCCATTTTACTCAAGGTGGTATGGTTTTTTAATAAAAAATACACTTAGGAGGTACACATCATCCTTATTTTTGGGTAACCCAGACCATGAAGCCCTGGGCCACGAGGTCTCTCCTGATCCCTTCTCACTCTTCTCACCCTTGCTGATACCCTCAGGAATTCAGGGAGGAAGTAACTGCCCTTAACATATACCAGACGCCTGGCCATAAGGTTTTGGAATTGAGCCTGCTAACCTTTGCTTCTCTCGTGGCATACTCTATCCATCATCGGGTAGCTGGAACCAAACATGCATCTGGGAGGACCCAGTTACCAAAGTCCTGAGGGTATGCGTGCCTTATTAGACACACTGCTTCATCCAAGACAGCCAAAGTCAAGTTCTAGTACTTGAATGCCTGGGAAAGGATCTTAGCATATAGTTTATGTACTTTCTGTTATGAGGATCTGTTTGAGAAGCTTGATTCCATTTTCTCTTTCAATGAGGAATTGAAGATTTGAGCTCTCAGCACCCAAACTACTTTTCTGTGAACTCCAATTTCCCTAGCTAATATTAGTAACCTTGTGAAGAATATTACTGACACCTGACTCAATTAAATTCAAGTTCTGTACCCAAAATTTCCCATTAAAATGCTGTTTATGCTGGTATGACAAATTTATAAACATTTCTGGGTAAAACAGAGGCCATAATGATAATACTAGACTACTCTTTATACCTTATCTGCATTCACAGTAGTCTTTCCTTCCCTTTATAAACACTTCTATTACTTTTTCTTTTTGTCCCTAAAGTCAGTGATCTGAGTTTGTATAACGACACAACTGTTAGCTTACTTTGTTATAATTATCCCCTGAAATTCACCATTTTAAAATTCATAAGGAATATGAAGTTTTAATACCAGAGGGCTCTGAAGATGTATTTTCAAAATGATTGTTACTGTGTTACGGCGTTTTCTACCGAATTCTGGGTCCCATACCCAGAACAAAGAGATATACTTTGAAGGAGTCAACTGGCCAAAGTGCGACAATATCCCTAATGTAAAATCCACAGTCACAGAGTGCTTTGCTTTGTTATATCATGCCCGTCACATTCTGGGGGAGTCAGGATTTGACTGCCTAACCTTTTCATGATTCAGTTTTTCTGTCCTCAAATTCTGTGTCACCAAATATTGCATAGCGATGACTTTTCTTGAACCAACAACTCCATTCCTCCAGTACTGCTCTCCTCATCTATAAAATCTGGTCCTGCCTAGATTCAACTGTTTGGTGTCTGGATGGCAGAGCCCCTTGATGGGGCACAGAAAGGAGGGAAAATGCAAATAGCTTTTTTGTTTTTCCCCCCCAATCTCATACTGACCTTTCTAGAAAAAGGTTTTATAGGGACATAGTTAAAACTTAACCCAAGTATGGCAATATATATGGATTTTAGACATTCCTCCAATTGGTATTTTGAATGGCGGAGAATTGCCTATCTATATCTGCATTAAGGAGTAAAGTAAGGGCAACTGAAATGTGGTGTCATTAGAACTGCTAAGCTCTTACCCCGCTCTGCACATTTCCCATAAGAACAAAACAACTCAAAACAACCACTACAAAGGCCCAGTGCACTGACTTACAAAATGAACCTAACTCATGACATATCATATTACGATTTCCACCAAAATAGACAAATAAGTTCTACCAGATAGTTTACCGATTTCCTTAGCATACCTAAATGTCACTGGGAGTGTTCTTTGGTTCCAGAATTTCTGTAACTTGTGAACAAGTAATACCCATCACCTTCTGAGTATCTACACAACCTGTCCAGGGCTTAAACAAAATTAATGAATGCATTGACCTTTTTGGTTTTTCCAACGTCCCAAGGTACAATGAAATTTCTGTGATAATTTTATCTCCCAGTCTGGCAAGGTTTTCACTTGGCCACTGAGACTGTGCCGTTGAGATATTCAATGTGAAAACAAATCTATCCTGGGTGAGCTGACTCACAAGGCTTAAAGGTTAAATCCACTCCCAAGACAGGTCAATAAATTGAATGGAAACCTTTGTTTTCTCATGAGACCATTTCTTACTAGCCTTTCCCCAACTGCATTACCAAGGAAAAGGGCCAAGAATACAAAAATATGTCTTTAGGTAGTAGCCTGAAGTTTTAACAGCTTTGATTCATGCACTGCTTGGCTTCTTTTTACTTTTAAGAGGCTGACTTGCCCATCTACATAGTTGGATTAAGTAGTTACTTAATACTTATGGGCCCCTTTTTAGTGGTTAGAACAAGACTAATCAAAATACTCATTTTCTATTCTCCAACCCTTTGCCTTCCATCTGACCCCCCGCCCCAGCCTGTTGGTACTTACTTTTATCTTCGTCGTACGATCCTCCAGAGCTATTGCTGTATCTCGACTCCAGGCGGGTATGGGCTCTAATGACGTTACTGAACCTTCAAATACAAGAACCGTCGTGAGATACTGACATGTGGGTTTGTGCTGTGACACAGAAAAACATACTATTTTGGGGCAGCTAGTTCTCATGATCCTTTTCCTAAAAGAATACTGTAAAAAGTGGGTGGCGCAGTGGTTGAGAGTCCGCCTGCCGATGCAGGGGACACGGGTTCGTGCTCCGGTCTGGGAAGATCCCACATGCTGCGGAGCGGCTGGGCCCGTGAGCCATGGCCGCTGAGCCTGCGCGTCCGGAGCCTGTTGCTCCGCAACGGGAGAGGCCACGGCAGTGAGAGGCCCGCGTACCGCAAAAAAAAAAAAAAAAAAAGTGTACACCAAACATTCCTTTTGTCCGCGAGAGGGCCAGTGGTCACTCTTGCTCAGGAGCACAAGTTCAAACCTTGAAAAGAAACATTTCAAGACTAATATTTGAGTTAAACTAGAAAATTATAACATTTGTTTGGAAATAAAATGGGCATCATACCGAATAACATGAATCCTTTACTCACATGGTAACCTGGCATATGGGAGGTGTTCAAGAAATAATTACTGAATGATTGAATAAGTGAAAGGAGACAGAATTGGAAATAGTTGGAAACAAAAATAGTTTCATAACGAATTTTGGACTTAACCAGCTTTAAAGTTTTCCTTAAAGTGTTTTTAGGAAAAGGTGCTAGTTGAGGCATGATATAACCAGAGGGACTCTTTCTGTCTGGTCTCTCTTGTGGCTTAAGAAATAATCAAAAAAAAAAAAAAAAAAGGGAAAAAAGGGTTGAAGTATAATAACTTCACATACATTAACTCATTTAATCTCACTCACTCAACTTTGAGATAAGCATCATTTACTTTGCAAATGAGGAAACAGGCCGAGTGAGGCTAAGCAACTTGTCCAGTGTCAGGCCGAGGAAGGTGGCAGTACAGGGATGCTTTTATTGCCGTGTTGCCTCCAAGAAGGGGGGGACGCGATCTCAGGCTGAGCTCTCGCTCACTAGCTTGGTGACCCTGAGCAAGTCCTTTACCTCCTTGGGGACCCTGTTTCCACACCTGCCAAAAAGGAATAATAGTAACACCTCACCATTTATTTCACCCAATCTTTTGTTGGGACTGCTGTGGGAATCAAAAGAAATGATGTGAGAATTTCCAAAACTCCAAGTCGCCATCCAACTATAAGGTATTAATTATTATACCTCTACCTTGGATTTCTAGAATGCCTTTTTAGGGCACCAAAAACTTACAGATCAATAGCATTTTTACCATCTAAAGAGCTATAAGGTCAGGCAAGGGTGTGGATGAGGGTAAGTGTGGGTGAAATGGTACGTCTATATTTACTTTACATAAAATGATACAAAGTGGGTTTTGTCTACATTATTGACTGGGTGTTCCATCCTAACTGATAGCAGATCAACACTCTACTTCCCTCTGGAACACTAGAAAATACACGGCTATAGCCGTCCTCATCAATGTGTGGAGAAACAGTGATATTTCAGGAAAATGTACTGGATGTACCATTAGATGCTACCTCGTCCCAGGGTATAACCTCAGAACACTGCAACGATGATTTGAAATTTCTGAATATAGAAATGTATTGAGTATAAAGCCTGTGGTTTTATTCACTCTGTAGATATGTGCAGCAGCTTTTTTTTTTTTTTTTTTTTGGTCCTGACAAGCCACCTTTCTCCCAGTAACTTTGTATTTCAAATATTCTTCATTCTCTTATCTTTTGGGCTATTAATTTGTGAATCCATAAAACAGAAGATGGAGGACATCTGCTTACTTTCATATAAATCAGGCCACGTAATTGTCTAACTGGTACTTATGAAATTGGAAAAGTGACAAACCTATTACCTTCTGAAGAAGTTCTACAATCATATTTATGCTGATAAATGCAAAGATATAAACAGCATATGCAGAGCCCAGACATCATTCAACAGGGAATAAAAACAGGGTGATGAAAGAATTCCACATCTGGAGATTTCCACAGGACAGAGAGCTTTGCAGGCTTCCTAGCTCTTCAAGAATTGTGATATACATCGGTTTTACAATCGTGCTCGGGAAGGCCAGGCAGGGAAGAATTATAGAAAGGATGTCAATTCTTCTCTTTTCCTTTTGAGATAGATCTAAAGGATTGCTAGGAGGCGTTTATGATGCCAAGATGAAGGGGAGGAGCAAGCCCCTTCCAGACTATTCTCCTTATTCTAGAGAAGGTTGAAACCACAGAGCAGGGAAGTGTACACTTGGCAAAAAGAAAAGGTAAAAAACTGATTCCCAAGACTAAAATCTGCTGTGTTCATTTGCTTTCCTGGGTTGAAGAAAATAATTTTGGGTCTAGGTCCTAGAGGAATTTCAAGGACTAAGTAGACTGAACAGTCTTTTAATATAAAGGTACATGTCTTAGAAATGTTATCATAAGAATAGCTCTGCTAAGAGAAAAACGAGAAGCACAAAGTGTTTCCCTAAATTTTCTCTTGCTGATTTTGCTCAAATTAATTCTTACACAACTTTCTGTGGGTTACTAATCTCTACCCCTGTATCAACACAGATCACCAGAAACTTACATAGCTGAAGTTTATTGCTTTTAGTTCCTTATGAACAATCCTTTCGTGGCTTTTATCAATGGTTGATGTATTAAAAATACTTAAACGGTTTGTTTCTGCATATTTTACCAACTGTTATTTTAATTAAAAATATGTGTTCACTTTATTGTTTCATTTTAAAAACTAGATGATAAATACTTCTTAGAGCCACTTATTTAGTAGCTTCCGATGAATTGCTTTTGCTTGTTTACTTTTTGATGTACTGAAAGTTACAAAATTTGCTCTATTTTTCTTTTCTTACTTTGACTATTGAGGAACTCAATGTTAGGTTAATATTAACTTTTAGTAGTTCTCTTTAGGACTTTTGACATAACTATCTTACTTTCCTTTTAGCTTGACTCATTCTTTTACCCTGGTTTAACTGTAAGTTATCTAAACTTTATGTCAGTAGGTATGGTATTATTAAATATTTCTGAATTATATCTAAGAACGATTAACTAGTTGTAAAGGACATGGCATCAGGGCTGCCGCTTTGCACAACTCCATGGTGCCCCCTGGAGCCCAACAATGCATTCTGGTGACTGGTACCCCCAGGAATTGTGTCACACAGCAGCCAGGTCATTGGTATTTGTGACCAAGATTATCTCTGTAGGCTCTTTGTCTAGAAGGATGTAAAGAACAGAGTAAACAACTGTCTTGTGTAATGGGGTTAGTAAGAGGGAGGGAGAAAGGGGGGCTGGAGGGTGTTTGGATAGCTTATCCACCTCTGGGGCTGTGATGTTTCTCCAATTTTCATTCACATACTGAATAAACATTTTAAGAAATGATTACTATATGCAGCACAGTAAGGTAATCACTGAGGATAGAAATATGTATAAGAGCTACACAATCTGTTTTCTAAGAATGAAAATCTAGTGGTTGAGACACAAGTATGCTTACACGTATCTATACATCAGCATGACAGGGAGGAAGGCGGTAAGCAGATTGCAGAGAATAAGGATACTTTAGGCTGAGGGCACAGTCTACCTTCAAAGAAAAGACAGACTATATTAGAGAAATAGCATAGGCGGAATATAGGGTCAATGGAATGATAGTATCCTTTGTGATAGAACATTCATATAGGTATGATCATATATATAAATATGACCAGTTAACCTACCTATAGGTAGATAAACAGATATAGTCAGTATGAAATAACAGATGTGCACACGTATGTAAAAATGTGGGTAGCATCAGGCTTTGTAATGGCCAACAGAGATGTGGTGATAGAGCAGGAAAGCAAGAGATAAACAAGAAAGCCTAGTACAGATATTCTCTGGCTTCTTCATTTTAAAGGCTACCACTAAAAATTTAGGCAGGACACTCAGAACTCTGGTCCTAAAGGGGCCTTTGTAACGAGATGTTAATGTATGGAAATGTATCACCTTTCTACCCTTAATACAATTAAGATGAAAACTTCAGACTACACATTAAATGATAAGAATGTTACACTCCCACCAGAAAGTAGAAATATCTTTAGAGAATTTTTTTTTTTTTTTTTTTACCATGAGGGAGTTTTCCAAAGAAGGTACTGGCAAATATAGATGAAAAAGTAACACGTTAATTAATAATCTTGTACTGTCATTGATGCATAGAGTATGAAAATTATCCATTTCTGAGCAAGAAAGGCCTTTATTAGAGAACTGTAAAGGAAAAGGTCTATAATTCATGACCTACTGAGTTAGAGCATTTGATCTGAAGGCAAGCTCACAGGATAAGCATCTGCCTAAAAGCAGTGCAGCCAGCCAGTAATCAGCACGTCGAGGAATCTGATAAATGCCTCAATTAGAGAAAGAACTTTCAGAACTCCAGCCCCATGTCAGGTAATCCTCCACCTGTAGCCCCTGCTGTATTCTCGTGTACAGGGTGAAATCCTGAGGATGGTCACGAAGCATCTAGGGGCTTTTTAGGCTAAATGAATTATCTTCATTATTTGATCCACTAAATTTTCTCCAGTATGAATTTGTGAATATCTCATCCTTGTCATTAATTTCTTAAGTGAAAGGGCTCCCCATTATTTTTCACTAGAAAATACTCAACCTAAGGAGTTTTCAACACCATGAGGATCATTCTCATTTTAATTTTCAAATTTCAGTCCTGTTATCTCTCTTGGTTTGTCTCTCTGCTCTTCACAACCAACTGCAGGAAATGGTGATCTAGATTTTGCTTATTTATGGGTAGCTCCTAGACAACGTGGAGGCAGAAATACGAACAAGAGAAATATTACCATTAAAGAGCCAACAGGAAGGGGATTGAGACTTCTTTTAGACAGTGTTCTTGGTTAACCCAGATGTGACAGAGTACAGGTAAAAGAACAATGGTGACGTTTCACAGAATTCACCCCGAGATAACTACTCTGTCTCTAAGAAATTATTCAAGACCCAGATTTGAACATTTCACGTGGAAATTCCCTCTAACTCCAGATGGTCTGTGCCCACTAGCAGAACAACTTGTGGCTTTTCTTAAGCCCTGGGGTAAGTAGGCTTCAGCCACCAGAACAACACCTCTCTTAATCTTTCTCTCCTCTGGCATTGCTCAGCAGGAAACTGTTATCTTTAGGGATATACAGAGTGGAGTCTGAAAGTCAATCTGTGTTTCTAAAAAACAAAGAAGGATGCGTGCGTGTGTGTGTGGTGTGTGTGTGTGTGTAAAATTTACGAAGCCCCACAAATTTTGCTAATGCTTTGTATAGACAATTGCTGAAAGTTAAGCTGGATGTTAAACCAAATTTGTGCACCAACCTCTCATCAGATTCTTTCAATATCTTGCTTTCCTCAGCGTCTGGGAAACCGTCCTGGCCAGCAACCACTGTGTTGCTGCTGGAGGTGGTTCCTGTAGATGGGATTAAAGAGCAACACTTAGAAAGAAATACCTGCGCTGGGGTCAAGCTCAAGTCTCAAGTAATTCCAGGAAAGGATTTCCTGTAAAATCTGTTTGTGAGATTCCTTACATCTTCTGCAGAATCTCAGACATTCTAAACAACCTTCCAAGCCTGCCCCACTGCAATGGAGAATCCCAGACATCTGCTACGGTCAGACCAAATTCCTCAACTCTCTTATAAAGCGAGGCTACAACATTCTTGAATCCCTTTCTTCCTGGCTGCTTAGGTAACAGGCTTATTTATAGTGGCCAGCCCTGCTGTTAGCTCCTTTAGCATTTCTGGGTCCAGGAGTTAATAAACGAACGTTAGTGAAGCATTTCCAAGTTCCTAGAGCTTCTGATCCCTAGGCCACTGCTTCTTTGCAAGAACACTGCTCTGGCAGCAGGACGCGAACACACGGAGGGCAGAAGAGACCAGAGGAGGAGAGAGGTTTGAAGGTAGTTACAGCGTTAGGTGAATTGAAAGGAAGAAAGCATCAAGGAATTTGAGGAGGGTGGTATATATTTCATAAAACGATGCTCAGAGACCAATTTATCGAAAGTGATAACACTGGTCAGGGGGCATTTTAGTAAACCCTGGGAGAATATTAGCCAAGAGAATTCCATCGATACGAGAAGGAAGGTCCAGAAATGAGATACCTAAATGACTAGTGTCCACTCTAAGCTCAGCCCAAAGCAAGAAGCTCTGCGCATATGAGTCCCTGGCTCCCAACTATTGGTTATTCTTACAGAATCATTTCATTAATCAGACAAGGCCCTAAGAGTCTCAGCTACCCTTAAGCCATCTTTTAAATGAGTGCATATGTAGGAATAAGAGAAAGTAACAAACACACACTCATATCCTTTCAATGCTCTACATAAAGGTAAATCCAGAGCTCCACGACAAGGTGTCTACCCAGCTGCCTGTCCCCTACCGGAGGCTGCTGCCGAGGCCTTGCTGCTGGCCGCGAAGCGGTAGAAGGGCGGGTTGTCACAGTGCTGGACGATGGGGTTCACCGGCTCCGTCTGCTGTAGCTCAAACAGAAGCTCCTCCATGGTTTGAATGGTGTTATTACGGCACAAGTATATGGCCACCTTTTTAATCTGAGATGAAAAACAGAACACAAAGGATGTTTTCCAGAGCACGCCTGCAAGAATGTTAGGCTGTCGACAGCGGAGATGGTAACCCATTCATTCTGTTGACCACTTCATCCCCCCAGAAGCGCTCACCCTTATGGAGCCTCCTCCTCTCCCAGGAGGAGTCAAGTGTCTGGGTTAAAACTCACCTCCTTTCACATGCACATCTGATAGGAGTGTGTGGTTAAAGGTCTTACCTTCCCTCATGGCTGAGTTTACAGGAGTTACTTTGGGGATAACTTGTGGGCTAAACATGATTCTATCTAAACTAAAAACTTGCCATGTAAGGTCTTACCTTGAGAAAGTATTTTATTTATACAGAACCATGGGGGGAAAACTGCTAGCTGTTTCTGTTAAAAAAAAAAAAACAAAACCAAAAACTCAGTCTCCTGCTACCCAAGAAACAAATGAGTCTGAGCTGTTTGCATAGCTTTAAGTTGTAAAAATAACCCTGGACTAAAGCTCTGCGTCACCATAGCCCCCAAACCTGAGGCACGGAATCTGCTGTAATGCGGCTGATGTGGCCCAGAACAGCAGGCAGGCACAAAATCTCTCAGAAAAGCAACCAGCACACAGATGCCAACTGAGTCAGGGTTTTTTTTTTTTTTTAGGTACGCGGGCCTCTCACTGTTGTGGCCTCTCCCATTGCGGAGCACAGGCTCCGGACGCGCAGGCTCAGCGGCCATGGATCACGGGCCCAGCGGCTCCGTGGCATGTGGGATCTTCCCAGACCGGGGCACGAACCCGCGCCCCCTGCATCGGCAGGCGGACTCTCGACCACTGCGCCACCAGGGAAGCCCCTGAGTCAGGGTTTTAAACATGTTTTTGTCGACATGGTTTTAAACATGTTTTTGTAAACATGGTTTTGTTGATCACCTCATCTTTAAATACAAACACTAAATGGTGGGAATCTCAGTAGGATTTCTCTTTGCTTCTTTCTCTCTCTTACCACCTGCCTTTGAAGAGACAAACTGGGAGATTCTCCATTTTTATTGTTTTAAGAGCATCAGGATGTAAACATGAAACACTTTATTAGCAAAAATATAATGTGTCACCTAGTTTCTCTTACATAACGGGTGGGTCTAATGTTTCTAGAATACAGATTTAGATAATTGTTAGAAAAATGTCTACACCTAAATTCATAGGTTTCCGTGTCCAAAGTCTTAGAAAGGGGATGACAGAGGTGTCACTAGGACACTAGTCCGCATCTCAGAGGGGCAGAAGGGAACTTTTATGTAATATCTAGAAAGCTCACAGGAGATTAGCGTGACGGATGAAATCTGACATCTCTATTCTACTTGGAGCAAAGAGCACATTCCGACTTGCAAACCGCTGATGGAACCACCGGCACAATAATGAGCACTGAACATCAGAGGGGCACTCACATAGGGCAGGAGAAGCGTGTCACTGCTAACCCCGCACAGGCTGATCAGGAACTGCAAGGTGATCCTCAGGTTGTTGCTCCATTTCTCGTTGTTGGCTAAAGCATTCCAGGCATTTTCCATTTCTGGTCCAGGAACTTCATCTCCATACTGTAACCAACAAAATAAAAACCGGCTCGGGAGACACACAGAAAAAACGTGAGGACGCAAAATGTCTGATTAATAGTCATTTTAAGGGTCACGGTCATCTCCAAATCATAAGAAGGGGGGAAATGGCCATTCATCAGAAAGATGCCACTTTTTAGGAATTTATAATGCACGATATTTATTCATATGATTTTTCAAATGTTAGGATGACGATGATGATGATTAGGACCACGATTAAAATTGTGGTAAAATAAACATAAAGTTTCCCATCTTAACCATTTTTACGTGTACAGTTCAGTGGCATGAAGCACGTTTACACTGTTATGAAACCGCCACCACCAACCCCACCCTATTTTTGCGACTTTTAATGGTAGATGACACTTCCCCCAGGTGTAATCCCGGGTTTCCTGGCATGTGGGAGCACAGATGGAGGCATGATTCCTCGGAGTTTACCTTGGCTGTCATGTACATGAGGTTATTCAGCACCAGGGACGTAGCTTCCGGGGAGCCCCAGCCATTGCCTTTCAGCCCCTGAGAAGCCGTCCCCTCTCCTTCCCGGTCCTTGACGTCGTCCTCTGGGCTGCTGGGACTCGAGCCTGGGAGGAGCAGCCTGCTGTCCACCAGCTCGATGTTGTGCAGCCAGGGCAGCAGGTAGGTGAGCATGATCTGACGCCCGTTCGGGTGCGTCGTGGGAAACCGCTGGCTGACCTCTACAGAGGGAAGGGCAGTGACCGAGAGCCATGTCATCCCATCAAACTAAACCGAAAGATGAACAGCAACTGACAGATCCAACAGAGCCCTCCGTGTACACAGCATTTTCATTTACAGCAGCTCCCCAAGGCCATACAATCTTACAACTGAGGCTTGTCCTCAAGCCCCTCACTTCTCAGCAGGTGCTCCGTGGAGGAAAGTGAGAGCACGGCAGGGAGAGCACAGGCTTGGTGGGATGGGATGGAAGACCCCCTGGATTCAGATCGACTGCTAGTGGAAGAGGTACGTTAGGGTGGACAAAACAGGGGACTGGGAATCAGAAGGACATGTGACCAGATCCCATTTCCTCAACCTATTAGCTGCATGAGATTCTGGGATAGTTCTTTAACCTCTCTGTTCCTCAGTTTCCTCATCTGTAAAATGGGGCCCATCAGGTCCTGCCTTGGGCAACTGTGAGGATTAAGAGATACCATCATGATGTGTATAATATACTCACAGCACAGCGCCTGTCATCCAGTAGGCTCTTAATAAACAGCAGTTACGATTATTATAACAATGACTGACCTTTCAACTATGCCTATATTTTACAAAGTGCCTTGCATGAAGCATTAGCTGTTAAAAAGTGAAATGCAAACTTCCAGGAAGAACAAACCCAGTATGTGGACTCATGTCCGTGGTGTCTACTTGAGAACTGCCAACTATGTGGCAAGTGTGCGTTCAATGCCACGCTTTGTTTTATGAAATAAGGAGTCAAAAGGGTAAAACTATATGACCAGCCCGGTCATCTCACCATTACTTCCTCTGATAGCATTTTTACATTGTTTCACTGCCAGCAGCATTTAATTTTACAATCTGAATAAGCTTTCTATAGAAATAAAAGCACAGCTTTATGTATATGCTGCAAGTTCTAAGTCATCTCCTATTTCTAATATTTATGGAAGAAACTGTTTTATCCTAAGGGAAATTAGAAAGCTTGGCCTGATGCATTTGCTATCATCCGGCGAGGCGTGTAATCTCATTTCGAGGGCTCATGCCTGCTACACAATAGAACAACATGGATGCCAGGAATTATACCGAGATAATCCACCGCATCCCCAGGAGCTTTAATTGATTTGGCCCTTTTCCTGAAATTAAAATGACAATTTTTTACTTTGAAGAATAAGAATATACTTAATTCTGTGCACAATCAGACATGTTATGCTGTTACGTTTCACACAGGTCAAAATGTCAAAATTTACTTAATTTCTAAACTTACATGAATGTGATGACTGATACCATGGATTTTTATGACACAAAAATTTTATTGGGACTTTGGAGAGAAATAAACCTTTCCAATCAGAGGGACAACTGCTTTAAGAATACCTGTCGTTTTTCAACAGCGGTATAAAAATCTACGTAGCAATAAGCACCTTCTACCATATTACTCATTTATGTAAAATAAATTTGTATTTATAGCTTTATATTTATAGAATTTATAAATAATTTGCTTATTTATGTTTATTTTATCTTGTCTGTCAGACATAAGGTCCAAAGGGGCGGGGATGTCTGTCTGTGGTATCCCAGGCACCTAGATCAGGGCCTGGATTTTTAGAGATGTTTTAAAGGGAAAAGAGAAAAAAAAATGCCATGGCACACGAACAACCCCTCATTCACCTCTTTAGAAACAAATTAAATAAACTGTGAGACAATGTCTGTGGGATCCCGTATACATTTGCTGGCTTTTGGGAGAGACCTGAACAACTGGCCTGGCTACGTACAAGGAATTAAGTCATTTGAAATTACAGGCAGTAAAAATCTCACCACAGGGTTTTTAATGGTAAAGGCAGTATAAACAAAAGCGAGGAATCTATTAAAACCTCATTTTTCCATGTTATTTTTAACAACTTATTCCTCATAAATCAAAATAGCCAAAAGGTCAGTTCTTGACAGAAAATTTAGCTTGAACTTGCAACTCATTACATGAGCTTCTTTTCTTATTAAATTTGCTGGACTGTTTATCTTCTCTCTCCCCAGTTGTCAGTCTCTCCCTCTTTACGGGCTTCTCCCTCTCAGCCAAGAAACAAGCTCGAGTCTCGCTCATCCTCTGACTCTGCATCCTACTATAGCCCCATCCTCTCTTTTTCTGCTTCTTTTTAGCCAAGCCCCTGAGATCTGGCTTCTGCCGCTACTTCTCCATGGAAACTACCGACAGTTACCAATGAATTGTGCAATCCATAGGGTAATCTTTAGACCTTATCTCCTGGGATCTATAGGAATGTGGACTGCTCCAATCCGTCTCCCTAAGTCCTGTCTTCTCTAGGTCTCCATAAAACACACCTAGGTGCTCTCCTTCTATAAACATGCCTCCCTTCCCTCTCTGCTCCCTCGCCCTTCCTTGGCCTGGTCCTTAGAATTTGGGGGTCCAGGTTCTTTCTTTCACTCTGTACGCTCTCCATTCAGGACCTCATTCATTCCCATGGTTCTGACCCCTCTGGTCTTCCGTGAGTCACTACCGCTGGCCTTCCCTTGACCCTGGCCTGTCTACACTCAGGATGTCCAACAGACGCCTACACTCAATAGCCCAAACAGAGCTCATGATCTCTGCCTTGGCCTGACCCTCCTCTTCTCCCCCAGTCGGCTCTCCAGGTGGGGTTATCACCACCCATTTCCCAGATATGGCACTAGGCACTCCCTTCTGTGCACTCCGCCCAGTAGCTCTTGACTCTGGTCTCTCCCCTCTGCTCTCACTGGGCTGTCCGAGTTCAGGTCCGCTTCATTTCCTCCTTGGACTACTGTCATCATTTCTCAACTGGTCTCTTCTCTCTAGATTGGATGTTCTCTAATCCATTCACCACACTGCAGTCAGTCTTTCTAAAATGCACTCTGATCTCGTCCCCTCTCTTCTTGCTTGAAACTGATGAGTGGCTTTCAAAATCCAAGCAGCTCGCTTGGATGCCCTTCCTGTTCACAGGCTTCTGAGGGGTTTCAAGGAGCACGTATGTGGTCACTGGCCTACAAACTCCTTAGGGTACAATACAAGGCCTTCCAAGATTGACTTCTGCCTCTCTGCCTGTCTGTGACCATCTCAAACTTTCCCCCTTCCCTGCATGTTGTATTAGCCAAACTGACTACTACATAATCTCTCAAATGCATCGTTGTATTTTATGCCTCTAAGCCAATGTGGATGATATTTCCTTGGCCTGTAATGCCGTCTGCTTGCCAACTGCAATGTCAACTATTCATCTGCTTTGCAAATGTCTACTCTTCTTTCAAATTGCAGCTCAGACATCAACTTCTCTGGGAAGTCTTTTCTGATACTCCTGGCCCAGTAACTGATTACTCCCTGATCTTCCATCTCATACAGAGAATGTGCTTTTTAAAAATTGTACCATAATCATATGATTGCACAGATTTATTACTAGACAATGAAACTTTGATGGGAGAGACTGTTTAATTCACCTCCGTATTCCTAGGATCCAATCACAGTGCCTGGCATACAGGTGGCACTCAAATCTTGGTTGAAGTGAATAAAAATAAATTTTAGTTTTCCAAGAAGAAAATTAATTTATCAAAAAGGTTTTCCTTGAGTCCTTCCACTGTTTCAGGCACAATGCAAGGATGTGACTAAGTCTGTTTCAGATAAATGGATTTTCCAAAACATGATTCACAAAGATTACTCGTAAAGGTGTGCCCCGATTCAAACTCTCAACAACTGATACATGTAGCATTCAAGCTACTGATACATGTAACATTCAAGCTACAAAATACCATCATCACCACCGCCAAAAAACAACTTACAGCAATTATTTGTATTAGAAGTTATACCACCCATATTTAATTTCTTTGGGAAATTTTACATACACAGTGTATGTAAAGTATTATGATTCATCTAAGCATCTTCACATTTGTCCTATGTTTATTTATACCTACACTATTTTAGATAAATACACTGTTTTAAAGATATTCTAAATTTACTTTTATATGTAACTGAACTTAGCCCAGAGTAATTTTGAGCTACAAATTTAGCATCAATAATTTTGATTCTAAATTACACTAGAATTTAAAAAGTAAGAACACTTAGAGCAGAAATGATCACACATGTCATGACTGACGATCACATGGTACCTGAGAAGAGAGGGAGAGTGAGCTCGGGGTACATCCTGGCCAGTTCGCACGACAAGAGGGCTAGTGACACACTGTACAGGGGCGGCAACGGGCCGTGTGTTCCATAGAGAATACTTCCAGGTCTTTGTTCAGCTACTTTCTTCGAGTACACAAAAAGCTTTGCTTCAAGGATCTATAAAGGAGTAGTAGGAAAGTAATAAACAGTATGAAAAAACATTGGCTTGCTATCTCAGGAGTATTTATATTGAATAAAGTTTTGTAATAAAAACTAATGAACGAATATTTTAATATTGTATTAAAGGTAAAGCATCGGCTGCTTCCTATGTTTACAGAAGATTATGTAATTGTTTTCTCACTCATCATATCCACCGGTGATATGCAGAAATAAATAAATACGTATCAATAAATAGCAATCCAGTAGATCAACTACCATTTCTATTTTCTGTGCTCGAGGATGGAAATTTCAATGTAGTCAATGATACGTGCCTGCATGAGCTGCATGGAGATTTCATAAATCTCTCTGTTGGTGTCAGAAGCCTTGAACAGAACGAGGTTTAACAATGTCACTATGTCAAAGGGATAGTTCCTAAAAAAAAAATAAACAGCATAGTTTAGGAGACAGCCTGGCTAGTAATCTTCATAAATCATTACCTCTCAAAATTCTAGATGGCACACTGACCTCGGTCACACTTACTAAAGACATTCCCAAGCCCATGTGGCCATTCCCCCACCCCCCTCATTCTTTTGCTGTTTATTAGCAGGTGAAGGGAAATAGCTCTATTTTGGGTTAAAACTGAATATAGTCACACCAGGATAAATGAACACAAAAGTCTATCTACTGCAAACAGATTTCAATGAAAACCAAATGCAAGAGGAAAAGAAGAAGACAATATGTCTAAATTTCTCAACAGCTCACTGACTTACTATTTTCATTCAATCTATCTAAATTTATTAAACACCAAACATCTATCAGAA
The DNA here is from genome assembly GCF_963924675.1 of Phocoena phocoena. NCBI lineage: Eukaryota > Metazoa > Chordata > Mammalia > Artiodactyla > Phocoenidae > Phocoena > Phocoena phocoena. Next base: position 8,628,172 of record NC_089236.1, on the reverse strand, counting down.
ACGACTGCAAAGTACAGATGATACTAAGTTAGTAAGGCTGGTGCCCTCCCCCTTACAGTTTAGTTAGGGAGACAAACTATAGTTATGATGAGCTGTGGTGGGATTATCCACAGCATGAAACAGAATCCCGACAAGGGACACCTACATCAGACTTGGAGTTAGAGGAGGCTTTTTGAAGGAGGAAACAAGTAAACTAAGCCCTGAGGCGCCAAGAGACATGGTAATTGTTAGCAAGGCCATGGAAGGGGGAGCATGGTGCAGAGACAACACCATTTTAAAAGGTTATATATGAAAATACCTCTCCCCCGTTACACAGAATTTTAAACATAAATGTAATTATACTACCTACATGTATTGTTTGGGGATTCGCCTTTTCACTGGACAGTGAGGCTCAGGCTTTCTAGTAGCTGGCCTGTGTTCCACCGTATGGACGTACCGTAAATAACCACTCTTGTAGTGGATGCTGTGGTGTGCCACCTAGACCCCCCTTCAGGACTGAGGCACTCAGTCTCCCACTAGAGTGCTGCAGTCTGATACCTCTGGCTGAACAGCCCTCTGGGAATTGCCTAGGCCAACGTCAGGCCTACTCCCCAGGAGCACCCCTGTGGGATTGGCTGAGGTTTCTTTCCTCTGCCCAGTCCTGTTTCCCTCACTTCCCCACAGATGTTGATCTCAAGGGCATTACCTCATAAATTTCCTGGACTCAAATCTCCACCTCAGAGTCTTGCTTCCTGGGGAAGCCAAACTTTGACATGTGTTGATGGACATTTAAAGGTTACTTTCAATTTTTTCACTATGATAATACCACAAACACCACATGTGCAAGAATTTCTTTAGAACAGATTTCTAGAAGAGGTCATGCAGGGTCAAAGGGCACATTAAAATTCTGGTAGACACTGCTATATTGCCCTCCAAAGTGGCTTTACCAATTAGCACTCCCAAATGACTGCTTTTCTAGAACTTTAATTTTAAGTGAGCGAAAATGCATGAGGTTGATGTGTTAGGTGAGAAACTGGGCAAAGCCCCCAAATAATGGTGGTGAGGATGATGATAAACAATGGATAACCCTTATGTTATGATGTGCTTACTTTGTGCTAGTTATTGTACCAAGTCCTTCATCTAGATTTGTTATTTAATCTTCACAACAAGCTTGTGAGGCTTAAAGAAGTTAAGTACTTGCCAAAGGTTAGGGAGAAGTGGTGGAGTCTAGATTCCATCCTGGATTTGTATGACTCCAAAGAATTCAAAGACTTATCCACAGTGCTATCAGCCTCTTGGACACCTCACAATAGATCATTTCATGGCCAGGCTAATTTGGAATTCTTACAAACTGCAGTATCTGGAAACAGACCTTTCTGACTATGAAAATAGAAAGGTAACTTTCTTCTGAGCCCCATAGTAGCAGAGACATCTTACCTACATTGCTGTCTCTGACACTGGGATTTAATACATATGTTTTTAATATAAATAAACACTGGAAACTACTACGGATCACTGGGGATTTAAAGGCAGTAGAAGGGTAGACAAAGCCTCCCTCTTATGCAGGGCTATGCACTTGACCAAGTAATTAGGGAATTCAATTAGCTGCTTAAGACTGAGCTACAGAGCTTAAGGGGAACAACACTGAAAGAAATAACACAGATACAGAAAATGAAACCCAGAGAAGGAAAAAATTAGAAAGCTCTCAAATGAGTACAAGAGCATAAATAAAACATCTGTATTTAGATGTTTAAAATAGGCTTAGAAACCAAATGTCACATTTTCCAGTATTTAATTATTCAACGTAGGCAGTGGAAGGGTAAAAGAAATAAAGACAGCTGTGCTCATACAGAACAAAAATAAAATGGTAGGGCTTCCCTGGTGGCGCAGCGGTTGGGAGTCCGCCTGCAGATGTGGGGGGCGCGGGTTCGTGCCCCCATCTGGGAAGATCCCACATGCCGCGGAGCGGCTGGGCCCATGGGCCACGGCTGCTGGGCCTGCGCGTCCAGAGCCTGTGCTCCGCGGCGGGAGAGGCCACAACAGTGAGAGGCCCACACACCGCCAAAAAAAAAAAAAAAAGGTAAAATAAATATGAAAGGTAAATATGGTTCAGAAAGTAAACAAGAAATAAAACTGTTTTTTCAATCGGAAAGAGAGGAGATTTTGAAGAATTTGAGAAATACCCACTAGCTCTGGCTTAGAACTAAATGATGAAGCTCAGAATAATTTTATTCTAAAGAGAAGCAGATTTTACCAGCTGATATGATTACATCATAGCTCTTTGCCTCCAATAGCTGTTGAATAATAATAGTGTTTACAGGGTGCTTATCGTGTGCTAGACCTTAGGTCAAGAGATTGGTTTTATTTAATTCTTACCCTAACCCTATCATCACTCCTATTTCACAAATGAGTAAGCATTTGTAGTAACTTGTTCAAGAGCACACAGCTTAATGAGAGACAGAGCTAGAATTCAAACTCAAGACAGTATGTTTCCAGAGCCCAAATTCCCAAACTCTGTGCTCTCCTGAAATTCTCCAGCTGAGTGACATAACCAAATGAGGCTCTACATCACCAGTTAGGGAGTATGACTGAGATTCACGGATCATAAGCTTCCCTTGTCTTCCTTGGCAATAGATGGATGCTATTCCCTTAAGAAATGTGGGGCATTTACTTTTAAGGATTCAAGTTTGCAGTGCCTGATTTAAATTAGCAAAGATTTATAGACAGTTAAGGCAAGGCAGACGTGCAAAGAACAATGACAACAAAAACCACCTCCAAAAATAAACCCAACAAAATTCTTTAAAAATTAAAACTTTGATCTTGCATGTAATTCTAAGGCATCTATTAACTATATTCTAGTCGTATGTTACAGAGTAAGAGTAAAGACAATGGCATTCTTAAGTATTTAATTAAATGTGAAGAGAATTCTGTTCAGTTAAGCTAGTGATTGGAAGCGGTCTATACTTTTAATATAGGGCATATTATTTACCTTGATTTATAACCTTGGAAAGCCATTTAATCTCTTTCTCAATTTCCCTATCTCTTCCAAACTGATATAACTTGGAATTGAGGGGAAAATTAATAAGAACACATACAGAACCCAAACAGTTATTTGAACTAATGCTGCCTGACAGGTGAGCTATTTTCTTTTGTGCTAAATTATAATACTGAGCTGCATTTAATAGATTTTAATCAAATATGAAACATACCTTATGAAAAATGCTTCAAAACTAATATTATTAGTTCTACCACCACTTTCTACTTTTATACTCACTTCCCCTGGTCCTATTCACTTTCCACTCTGACTTCCAAATCTCTCAGCGTCACCAGGGTCAGATCCTAGTTATAGTTACAGTTATAGTTTTGACTGGAGACCAGCAAGTTCACAACACACGCACGTACACACACACACACAGAGTCATTTAGAGAAATAAACTAAAAAGAAAAATGCAGAGAACCATTTTTCCCATTATCACAGCTCTTGAATGTAAGGACTGATATATTAACTACGTAAAAATTGGTTTAGTTCTAAAACTAAAGGTAGAAAATTTTAATCCACAAGAGCATTTTTAAAATGTGAAATCTTTTAGGTATTTTAAGGTCAGTTATAAGTTGTTCCTTAATAAATGAGTCTGCTTATAAAGTGTCATATTCCTACAAAAATAAATACAGCGTATGATCATTCTCATTTGACAAGGAAGAGGTAATTCTTTTCTTTACAGGAAGAATTCTTCACTTTAGGGTATGCCTTGTTGCAGGAGTTACTGAACAGACACCTTGTTTGAGGAATTTAAAATATGATCCAGTTTATGTATGATATTTTAGGAACAGATTATTTCATAAATTACTTAGGTGTTTTTTAGAAGCAAACTTGCAGAAAACAAAGTCTAAAACACCAGAATTGTTTTTGAAAAAAGTACTGACAACTGAAGTGCGAGGACTGCGCAAACAAATCTGGAGGCTTATCCAGACGACACAGGCTGAGAACTTATGGGAAAAGAGGGCAAATTTAAGCCACAGCTGAAACATTAAATTCTGAACGTGCCCTGTGGTGAGAAACGACCATTTGTGGTCACATGTTGGCTACTGCCTTGGCAGTGAGGTGGCAGCCATGGCATTGCCTGGCCCTCTGACCCTCCCTCTGACCAGATGAGCGTTGTGAAATAAGCTGATAGGCGATATGTGTTTAAGAAATCAAAATATTTTAGGATGCTCTCTTAAAAAATCTACTCTAAATATAGAGGGCTTTATATCCTAATGTTTTTGTGACTGAGATATTGTTGGAACTGAGACTATATTGCTAAAGTCATAAAACATTTATTTGTGCTCCCTAAAAAAAATACCTAGATTTATCCAGAGGAATGCAGTGGGATATTTTATGAGAGGGCCATGCAATGAAATAAATGTGACTAGGATAGTTCAAACCAAGTTCACTGGGAGAAGGGCAGTGAAGAGAGCAAACTTATTACTCTCAATTTTGTCAAATGAATCTATGGTCTAAGTCATAGATTCTAAATATATTTTTAAAAATCAAAGAACAGAAATTTATTTTTAGCATGCTGAAATACCTGAAAATAAAACAATACTCCAGAGAAAGACTCTTATAAAAAATGTTATTTTGGTAATATCCAATAGGATAAATAAATTACTTAGTATTGCTAACATCAAGAAATAAACCAATGGAAAATCAGACAGTTTAGATCATGTTCATCTGATATGACTTTTATGGAAATTAACATATATATATAATAAAAATTTTACTACTAAGATTACAGAAAACGAAAGCTTTAGACATGAAATGTTATCTACTATCTTTATAAAAGAAAGAAAAATATTAAAGAGAAACTTGCCTCTTTAAAAAGCATGTTCATTTTAGATTGATTGAAAGTAGATGTCTTCTAAAATACTGTTCTTATTCATTTAGAACCATAACAGGTTGGAATTTACAACTAATTTACATTTATTCCCTTCACCCTGTAGCTCAAGATAGCTATTTAAAACGCAATATTTAATTAAAAGGGACAATCAACAGCCTAAATCAGTCCTTTCAAAAATAAACTTGATGACATAAATCACAGCAAGATCCTTTTGGACCCACCTCCTAGAGAAATGGAAATAAAAACAAAAATAAACAAGTGGGACCTAATGAAACTTCAAAGCTTTTGCACAGCAAAGGAAACCATAAACAAGACGAAAAGACAGCCCTCAGAATGGGAGAAAATATTTGCAAATGAAGCAACTGACAAAGGATTAATCTCCAAAATTTACAAGCAGCTCATGCAGCTCAGTATAAAAAAACCCAGTCCCAAAATGGGCAGAAGACCTAAATAGACATTTCTCCAAAGAAGATATAGAGATTGCCAACAAACACATGAAAGGATGCTCAACATCACTAATCATTAGAGAAATGCAAATCAAAACTACAGATGAGGTATCACCTCACACCAGTCAGAATGGCCATCATCAAAAAATCTACAAACAATAAATGCTGGGGAGGGTGTGGAGAAAAGGGAACCCTCTTGCACTGTTGGTGGGAATGTAAATTGGTACAGCCACTGTGGAGAACAGTATGGAGGTTCCTTAAAAAACTGAAAATAGAACTACCATATGACCCAGAGAAAACCATAATTCAAACAGAGTCATGTACCACAGTGTTCATTGCAGCTCTACTTACAATAGCAGGACATGGAAGCAACCTAAGTGTCCATCGACAGATGAATGGATAAAGAAGATGTGGCACATATATACAACGGAATATTACTCGGCCATAAAAAGAAATGAAATTGAGTTATTTGTAGTAGGTGGATGGACATAAGAGTCTGTCATACAGAGTGAAGTAAGTCAGAAAGAGGAAAACAAATACCATATGCTAACACATATATATGGAATCTAAAAAAAAAAAAAAGGTTCTGAAGAACCTAGGGGCAAGACAGGAATAAAGACACAGATGTAGAGAATGGACTTGAGGACACGGGGAGGGGGAAGGGTAAGCTGGGACGAAGTGAGAGAGTGGCATGGACATATATACACTACCAAACGTAAAACAGGTAGCTAGTGGGAAGCAGCCACATAGCACAGGGAGATCAGCTCGGTGCTTTGTGACCACCTAGAGGGGTGGGATAGGGAGGGTGAGAGGGAGACACAAGAGAGAGGAGATATGGGGATATATGTATATGTATAGCTGATTCACTTTGTTATAAAGCAGAAACTAACACACCATTGTAAAGCAATTATACTCCAATAAAGATGTTAAAAAAATAAAATAAAATAAACCTGAGCTGCCTTCTCTGGATTTCTAATACAGGATAAGCTCTTTCTTGGGAATAGCTTTTGCAATATGGGGAGGTTCATTAACCCTTTCGTCTTAGTTATGAAAAAACTTCTTTCAATAAATTATAGAACTGAAATACCCCACTGAATGACTGATTTACATAGCTAGGGCACCGGTTTTAAAAGTGCAATCCATGGAATCCCAGGAGACACATTTTCCTTTCTTTTTTTCTTTTCCCAAGGTCTGGGCAAGAGAAATTTAACATTTTTAGGTTGCTTCCCGAGTTGTTTGGTCTCAAAATGGCTGAAGTGCTTACAATTCATACCTTTCACAGACATTTCTAGAAATTCCTTTAAGGTATCTTTACCATTTTCAAATCCTGCTCTAACACTTCATTATAAATTTCCAGGCAATTAAAAAAAATTTCCAGTCTATAACTACAAACCATTCTCCTGGTAGAATAAAAAATCAACGTAGCTGTGAACTTAGAGGGAATAGGCTATCTGCTGGGGAAAGAGAGGCCATTTTGTATTTCCTTAGAATTTACTCTGTTCAAAGATTTGCAAAAACAGTCAGCTCTCAATTATTCATACGATGAAGAGTAACCTTAATTGCACTTGCCAGTGCCCAGTACCTTCCACTTAAAGAATTCATACCTGCTTCCACACACAGTTGCTATGGCTTTGAAGCAGCCGGATGCGAGTTGGTAGGAACCAGTGTAGCATCGGTCAATTGCCCAATTGAAAAGATTTATTTGGTCAGGATTTAGTTCCAATAGCAAGACAACAACTTCGCAGCCAAGTTGATGAACCTGAACACATGGAGGAAAGCAATCATTCACACTCAATGAAAGATTATTCAAGGGAAAGACACAAAATCAAGCTTAGCAAATATAAATTGTGTAAAAGGAAAGCGAACACTAAACATTTATCTTGATTAGTTTTTATTCCAGGAATTCCTCTTTAAGAGGATGCAATGTTGCAACTGAAAAGTATAAACTAAATTTGACTCAGTGTAAATCTGTCATATAGGCTCCACTCATTCTCGATTTTTAACTCTGAAAAGGTGATAAAGACTTCATTGGCAATGTTTCTTTTTTGTATTTAAAATATTTTTGAAAAATACATGTATTTGGTTAAAAAAGTTTAAATATATAAAAGGATAGCCTTCATGAATGCAAAGTCTTTTAAGGAAAATGATCAGAGGGAATATGTTTATGAGGCTTGATTACTAAATATATGGTGTACAGCTTAGCTGGCAATCTTTTAAAAAGAAATACAATATCAATAAGCTCTTTTTGATCAGAGACTTTCATATGAAAAGATTATCATACTAGATAGAATTAATAGGATCATTAACTGATGATTCTTGAAGCTACTGTTAAATACTGGATGGTCACATTTGTCCAGGACAAGCCTGGTGTCTGGAGGCTATATTCCCCTCAGAAAGTAACATTCTCCTGCCTCTTCCTGAAGTTGTCCATTCTCCTGCCAGTAGCAACAAGGTGGAGAAGGAAAGATTATGCCTTGTTTGTTCTTATATTATAGGGTATGGGCCCAGATGGGAGCTATATTCTTTTCCTTTCTTTTTCTTTTTTGCTTTTTTTTAAACTAAAAATCTTTATTGTGTACCAAAATTACCATTTTTTAAAATTAATTTTTATTGAAGTATAGTTGGGGAGCTATATTCTAATTGGATGGTCAAATATCATCAACCTAGTTCCCCGTGGGCTTAAGTACTTAGAAGCAGATAAAAGCTGGTGATACTATTGCAAAGGACTTAAAAATAACATCTCATTAAAAACTTAGTTCAACTTGAAAGAAAATCAGCAAGTTTTTATTGTGCTTTAGAAACTTTATAAAATGTAGATAGTATATAATTCACAAGTAAATGGTGAGTTATGTTAACTAAACACACTAGTGTGAATACCAGAAGAAACCAGATCACCAGCACCACTGAAGCCTGCTTTGTGTATTCTCTTCATCACTAGCCTCTCTTCCTCAAAAGTAACCACTATCTGGATTCCTACCACCATTGGTCAGTTTGAGCTGCTTTGAACTCTGTGTAAATAGAATTATAGAGTATATAATTTTGTGTCTTTCTTTCACTCAACTTATGTTTAAAAGCCATCAACATTTATTCGTTTTCATTGTTGTATAGTATTCTAATTTATGATTGCTCCACAATTTATTCATTCTACTACTGATGAACATCTGGGTTGTTTCCAGCTTTTGACTTCATAATACTGCTTTGAATATTTCTATACATGTCTTACATTGCACATACTGGATAACCTCTTTTGTAAATTGCTTGTTTAAGTCTCTTGCTCATTTTTCTATGTGTCTTTACCTTATTTTTTTGTAGAGGTCCTTTATATATTCTAGATAAGAACTCTGTTGGCTTTATGTTGCAAATATCTTTTTTTACTCTACAGCTAGCCTGTTTACACTCTTAATTGTGTCTTTTGGCAAGCAGAAGTTATTAATTAGTCTCCCCTTATGGTTAGTAATTTTTGCATCCTATTTAATAAATCTTTCCCTAACCCCAGGGATTAAAATAGCCTTCTGTTTTATTTTCTAGAAACTTCAGTTTTTCAGCTTTCACATTTAGATCTACAAACTATTTTTTTTTCAATTTTTATTTTATATTGGAGTATAGTTGATTAACAATGTTGTGTTAGTTTCAGGTGTACAGCAGGGTGATTCAGTTATACATAATCATGTATCTATTCTTTTTCAAATTCTTTTCCCATGTAGGTTATTACAGAGCATTGAGCAGAGTTCCCTGTGCTGTACCGTAGGTCCTTGTTGGTTATCTATTTTAAATATAGCAGTATGTACACGTCAATCCCAAACTCCCAATCTATCCCTCCCACCCCCCATAACCATAAATTCGTTCTCTAAGTCTGTGAGTCTGTTTCTGTATAAACTATTTCTTCTTTTTCACTCATGATATCTTATTTTTTCTCTTCTAAAACATTGGCTAGGATCTTTAGTATAATGTTGATAGAAGTAATGAAAATGGGCTTCCTTGGTCATTCTAGTCTCAGAGAACACTTTCAATATTCACAATTTAGTGTGATGTTTACTACTGGGGTTTTTTTGTTTTTAAAGACACCCTTTATCAAACTAAGGAAGTTCTTTTTTATTCTTAGTTTCATTAGTTTCTCTTATGAATGAATGTAGAATTTTATTAATGCTTTTTCTGCATCCATTGAAATGATCAGATGATATTTCCTTCTTGCAACTTTAATATAATTAATATACAAATGAATTGAACGACATTTGAATATTAAACCAATCTTGTAGTTCTTGAATAATCCCAACTTGATCATGATGAATCATCTTTTTAATATATCACTGAATTCAATTTTCTAATATTTTGTTTAAAGTTTCTGTATCTATGTTCATGAATGATTTGCCTTTTAACTGTCTTTCTTGTTAAATTCTTGTCAGGTTTTAGTATGAAGGTTATGTGGGTCTCATAAAACATGTTGAGATATGTTTCCTCTTCATCTGTCTTCTCTTTGAGGATTTGCATTAAATCAATGCAATCTGTTCCTTAAATGTTGAATTAATCCATAAAGCCATCTGGTCCTAAAGTTTTCTTTGTGGGAAGACCTTCAATTATAGATTAATTTTCTTTTTTACTTATATGACTTTTGATTTTCTTTTCTTCTTGTGCTGTGTTTTTCTAGGAATTTGTCTATTTTATCTAAATTTTGAAGTTTATTGGCACAAAGATGTTCATATGTTCTCTTATTTTTAATATCTGTAGCATCTGTAGTGATGTCCCATTACATTTCTGAGGTTGGTGACATATACCTTATCTCTCTTAATCAGACTTGCCATGGATATACTAATTTTATTAGTCTTTTAACAAATTCAACTTTTGGTTTAAATGATCATTTCCAGTAATTTTTTCTCTTTAATTAGTTTCTGCTCTTATCTCTATTATTTCTTCAATGTATTTTGAGTTTGATATGCTATTCTTTTTCTAGCTTCTTGAAATGGATGCATAGGTCATCAGCCTTTTTTCTTTCCAATATATGCATTTAAGGCCATATTCTAAGCAAGGTTTTATTTAAAACCCACAAGTTTAGTGTGTAGTGGTTTCATTATTCTTCAGTTAAAAATATTTTTCACTTTATATTTTTATTTATTCTTTGACTCATTGGTTATCTGGAAGAGCATTTCTTAATTATCTTTTTTATTACTGATTACTGGTTTAATGCCATTGTGATCAGAGAACAGAGCCTGTATCTTTCAATCATCTGAACTTTGTGGAGATTTGCCTTATAGCCTAGTTTATAGTCAATTTTGGTACATGTTACTGTGTTTTTTATCCTGATGCATCATAGTGTAATGTGAACAACACATAAGCCTACAGTTCTGTGGCTGATGTGTGAAGAGACTGTGCTGTGAACAATGCTTAGACAGGTCAGTAACCCAACTGAGGCAGGATAACCAAGACATTTAAAAACAATGTATTTTTGGCTAGTACTTACTCGTAAATCTTGACAAGCCAGAATGTTGTCAAGCCATTTATACAGGTAGCCATCTGGGGAAAGGCCCACATTGTCAAACACTGGGCCACAGCACAACACTGCTGACATTGCCTGATGACAAAACAGAACACAACCTGGGATGACTGACTAGTACACAACTGACTTTAAAACACATACTACTAGATGAGGGTCTTTTTTTAAAAAATATGTATTTATTTATTTATTTTTATTTTTGGCTGCGTTGGGTCCTTGCTGCTGCGTGCAGGGCCTCTCTAGCCGTGGCAAGCGGGGGCCACCCTTCACTGCGGTGCACTGGCCTCACACTGCAGTGGCCTCTCCTGCTAAGGAGCATGAGCTCCAGGCACGTGGGCCTCAGCAGTTGTGGCACGTGGACTCGGTAGTTGTGGCTTGCAGGCTCTAGAGCACAGGCTCAGCAGCTGTGGCACAGGGGCCCAGCTGCTCCGCAGCATGTGGGATCTTCCCGGACCAGGGCTTGAACCCCTGTCCCCTGCATCGGCAGAAGGACTCTCAACCACTGCGCCACCAGGGAAGTCCCGATAAGGGTCTTTTAAAGCAGTTATTTCCACAAGATTTTAAAGTATTCCTTAGTAGATTCAATAAAAAATACCAGATTCCCAATTTTGTCTCTTTTTATAAGAGTTAAAACCCATAAATTGAACTTTGTAGACATGTAATTTTATAATAAATCTTTATAATGAAAGGCTGAGATATTCAAAACAAAATGACCATTTCACAGAACTTAATAAACTTACCATCAGCGACTTCAAGTGAATGAATTCTGCTTATGATAAATATAGCTTTTCAAATTTTGTTTTGATGACAAATATTTAACTAATATACTGAACCAACAAACTTGACAAATACTTGACTGATGCACTATGAAACCATAAATCACTAGATTACATCTTCCTTTAAACCATGAAACTAAAGCAAACTATGTAGAAATAAATAACTGTGATTCTTAATCAAAGATAAAGAAAATGAAGAATATGAACTTTAGTTCCTTTGAGGTGGGGAGAAAGCAAGAGAAGGGAAGATCTTGATTCACTTTGTAATCCGTAGGTCCAAATGATTATCAGGGCCATGGCTTATATTAGCTCCATAAAGTCAAAAGTCAACGTGACAGTTAGCAACTCCTGGTATATATGACTGAGACAATATACAGTTAGTTTTCTAAAGGAAATTAAGCTGTAAGGAATAATGGTTCTGAAAATGTTGAACAGTCCTAGTAGTGTAGAAACTTATTTCTGGGAGTCCTTAGGATAGGAGGAGACTAAAAAGGGAATATATATATTTTAAGTTGGAAATTAACTTGCAAGGCAGTTACTTAAAGGGTAAATAAGCAAAAACTATGGTTTTCATATAGTAGAAACCTTAGATAAAAGTGGGATCTTGGAAAAGTTTCGCATTTTGAAATTGTGAACACAATCGGAATATTTACATGTTTATACATAGTTATCTATTTTGTTTATGTATGGATATTTTAGAATTTATAGAGTAAGCTTATGTATTTATATACGTGTATATATTTGTGGTTTTTTGCACGTGTGCTTATATTTTATCATGTCATATTATAGTATTTATTTTCATCTTATTTAAGGCATGGTTGTTTAAGGAAAGAGACCATCAATCTGACAAAAGTCATTCATGAGGCAAAGGTGACCTACCTTTAATGCACAATACTGGTATCTTGTAATCTGATGATTTCTATCACTATAACGATCCAGAGGAGTGAACATAATGCTGAAGGGTCCTGCCCACTGGCTAAATAAGATGAAAAGATGGTGCCTCAGGCTTTGCTGGGGGAAGAGAAATCTTCGGTGGTGAACTAGAGAGAAAACAGAGCTAAGAGTCTACTAGACTGAAAAATACAGTGAAGACAGTTTACATTGCTATTATGCATATGATTCTTAAGTTTGGGGGAAAGGAGTAATTTCGTTTTCTAACTCAAGTTTTCTTTACATAATGAAATATGTATTTAAAAAGTCAAGCTTAAATTTTCTTTCCTCTCCTCATGTTTCAGTCAACAGCACCTTGTCTCAGAGCAGAAAGCAGAGATAGAAGATGGACTCACAGACACTGTTTTCTAAGCATTATCTAGAGAAACTGCAACACCTTCCACACGGCTGCTGATTACATATGAAACGTTCTCTTGACGGCTGCTGCGCCTTTAGGAAGAACTGTGAAATACAACGGATAGACTGTCTATCTCAAACAAACATTCTTTAACTGAAGAAGGCAAATCTTTTTTTTTTTTTTTTTTGCGGTACGCGGGCCTCTCACTGCTGTGGCCTCTCCCGTTGCAGAGCACAGGCTCCGGACGCGCAGGCTCAGTGGCCATGGCTCACGGGCCCAGCCGCTCCGTGGCACGTGGGATCTTCCCGGACCGGGGCATGAACCCGTGTCCCCAGCATCGGCAGGCGGACTCTCAACCACTGCGCCACCAGGGAAGCCCAAGAAGGCAAATCTTAATTTAGGGTCATCAAAAATGAGGAGGATTGGTAAGAATGTTTTACAACATCATAATGTTAAATCATAATGAAAAAGTAGAAACAGATGAGCTGAAGCTTTTTGTAATTATGTCAAAACATTTTAATTCCAGCAATTAATTTTTATACCAAACTGACCAGCTATTTTTATTCTCTATGCTTCTATTAGATGAAAATGTTTCAGACCCATTTGTTCTATGAAAAAAATCCCAATAATATAATTTCTTAAGCTATATAGAATTCTATATATAATGTGTTGACTGGATAGAGTCAAGAGCAGGAACATTGCTGAGATTATATGTTCACAGATTAGCACAGTGAGAATGAAAAAATAGAGCCTTTGTGAACTGAACTTTCCCTCTGAATTACTTCCTTTCTATGGAAATCATACAGGTTCATTTGCAGGTGGGAACCAAAACAAAGAACAGAAATAATGACGAGCACAAAGCCAAAGTTAATTTCTATCGTTGCCCTTCCAACTCTGTGCTGCATGCCCACGATCTGTTCCAAGGATTTCCAAACAAATAAACGATCCCATCCCAGACCTGCAAACAGGTCAGTAGGTTTAAAGCGGAGAGCACAGTAATGAGGAACACAAATGAGATTTCAAGCACAAAAGGTAATTTGCAGTGAGGCATCACTGTACCTGGAACGCGCTGAATCAAGTTGGCAACCATGGCACTAAAATGTGCCCGGATATCTTTAAGAATTTCCACTTCTTTATCATTTTCAGCTTCCAGGAGCATGCGGGTCAGGTCCACGTACTCTAAGAACAAAGCTCCAAGGGCTAAAGTATCCCGTTCTAAGGCTCCATTGGTGCTGGAATAAGAGGAAATTGAACTTGTAGGTGATTAGTCTTGATGTCAAAGCAGTGCATGCGTCATGGAAAATAAGATTCACTGTTAGAACTCGCACACTAAATTTGTCCTTGACGTATATGCAGGGTAAACAGAATATGAAAAAAACAAGGTTTTTTGGACTTTTCTAAGTAAAAGTTAAAGGTAATATATTTTTTTTAAAAAAAAAAGAACGAGAAAAAGAGAGGCAAAGACATTAGTTTGGTGAGGAGAGATCAACTCAGTAGAATTTCCACCTTACCTGTCACTTATTACACCAGCATCAGCCAGAAGTTCAAAAATTCGAAGTAGCTGTAGCCTTAACAAGTCTCGCCGTTCTCGGCGTTTTTTGTTCTGTGCAGAAAGAGGTAATACCACTTATAAACATGGGCACAATAAAGGAAGATGTCATCTAGTCATTTTCAATTTTCTAAACACAAAGGACAGAAAGTATTTTTCTTTCTTCCTAATCCTTAGAGAAAATGCTTGCTATCACAGGTTATAAGAGAAACAGATCACAAGTGGGCCAATAAATATCTGTAAGTTGGAAATGTTGAGAGTCAACAAGTCTCATTTCCTAGAGGCCTCCAGCAGCTGCTGAAAAACTAAAGCATCAGGAAGAAGTGGCAAAGGACAGTGGACACTAACAGTCCCACCAGTTCTGGTCACAGAGGTAACACTGTTCTTACTTAAATTGCCAAACTTCTGCTACTTCTTGTATCTTATCTACTACATGGGAAGCCTCTTTTTTAGTCTTATCCTATTTTATTTAATTTTTTATCCTGCTACATTCTAAGTTTATCCTTTTCAGAGTTCACTTCAGGGAAGATAATGTTGAGGAAAGTGCTTTATATACCAGATGAAACAAATAATTTTCTTGGCTATTCAACCCCTTATAAAAAAAAGCAAACTAACTACAACCCCAAATTCAATCTTAACTCAAACCTCTTACAAAAGAATATAATATCTTAACATACATATGACTATTTAGGTTGCTTTACTTTCATAAGTTTAGGACCTAAAATCTTTTAAAATCAGAACCAGATTATACTAAATACTCAAATATCAAAAATTAATGAAAATAACAAAAGTTAAAATAGTAAGATTCATTGTTAAAAGCATGTTGGTGAATAGTTGAAAGGTACATTTCTACCTCAACATATCTTTTCTGTCTGAGAAATACACACATTTTATCCAATTTGATATAAATAAAACACTCAAAAATAAAAAAAAAAACACAACATGTTGGTATGTTTGTATTCTTTAGGGGAAACTATCGGGTATGGTTTAAATTCACACTACTGTCCAAATAAACCAAGGCATTAATTATTATTTTAATAGATCTTTATTGGAGTATAATTGCTTCACAACACTGTTAGTTTCTGTTGTACAACAAAGTGAATCAGCCACATGCATACACATGTCCCCATGTCCCCTCCCTCCTGAGCCTCCCTCCCATCCTCCCTATCCCACCCCTCTAGGTCATCGCAAAGCACCGAGCCGATCTCCCTGTGCTATGCAGCTGCTTCCCACTAGCTATCTATTTTACATTCGGTAGTGTATATATGTCGATGCTACTCTCACTTCGCCCCAGCTTCGCCCTCCCACCCCATGTCCTCAAATCCATTTTCTATGTCTACCTCTTTATTCCTGCCAAGGCATTAATTATATAAATTCAAAATCTTACCTCTGGTCTTCGTTCCAGAGCCTCTTTCATTAATGGATGAAGTTCTTCCACCAATTCTCTATGAATGAAAAAGGTGAGCATTTAGACTTCATTATTGTTGACACCAAATTTGTCACAAAATCTAGCCATTCAATCCCAAATCATCTGCATTTTAAACTTTGCTTCTGACATCAAAATCTCCTCTGGCCCTTCCATTTCTGTATCATGTGGTGAAATGGAAATTGCCATTGACTCGTACTTTGTATTATCAGTCTTAATTCCAGTGCTACGTATATAATTTGGGCTCAATACATATTTGTTGACTTGATTTTGATTTAACGTTCTGGAGAGTCTATGGCAAAAATCCCTACCTGAACAACTAAAACCAACAATATTTTGTAAGTGCTTACTAAATTGAAAGTACTTTCCCACAGGCTGAGGGACTGAAGAGAAATAAAATTGATTGCCTAAACAGAAGAAATTTTCAGTCTAATCAGAGCAAAAGAAACAGGTGTAATAACTATGGCACTACCTTTGGGATCTGTGCTCAGAGGACTGTTGATTTTAAAATAACGTCTTTTTGGAATTTCAGAGATAAATTCCTTTATTTGAGCTACATGATAAATGCAAATTATGGCAACTACTTTAATAGTGAGGTTCTCATCAAAACCTTTTCTCTTGTGTAGTAAAACTAAAAAATTTTATCAGGTTAATACGTCTGATATTACATGTATATATACTTCATCTGTCCCCATTTTCTCCAATTCTCAGCTTTATAGCTGATAATCTAACCAGCTGTCATCTTTAGGAACTGACTTCTGAATTGCTTTGTCAAAACAGACAAAATTAGGAGATCTAGCCTGTGGCTAGGTATTTCGTCTATAGTCTGCTCCATGTCTGAAAATCTTGTATTTTCTGGTAGAATATTTTGTGCTATGAGACATCACCCTCCAGGGAAATCCAAGGACACGAAGGCAAAAACTCTATGGCATTCTGTACTGAAGAACAGAAATCCTGTATTCCATTCCAGACTTCTCCAACACAGATGCTAGAATTTCCTCAAAAAATGGAAATAACGCTAATGGTCTCCTTCGTCTAATAGCAATCATTTATCAAATATTTACGTGCATTTTTACATTTAATCCTCTTGATACATCTATAAGATAGATTCTATAATTACACCATTTTTTTTTAAATTAGAGAGATACACTTTATTTTTATTTATTATGACAATTTTACAGGTGAAGGAACTGAGTCCCAGGGACAGTGTTGTCCACACCCACGTGGCCAGTAAACTGTGTAATCTTACTTGCTCCTAGGAGCACTCAGACGGTAAGATATGCAAAAGAGCCTTAGGTTCTTTGGGAAAGACATCAGGTAATTCCAGGAATTGTTTTTATTGTCTTCTTGTAGTATTTCTGTATGATGCTTTGTCTTAACTAATTAATCAGTGAAAACACTGGTTAACTGGCACTCAAGTAGTCAGAACTCACAATTGCTTTTTTTAAGGATAAAATTTGACTCTATACTGTAACAGATCTTTTTCAGTTGCTTCTAAAACATCTTGCTAATCTTTATTTTTCAGATAGGGTTTCTCACAGATGCTTGGAGCTTTCCCTTCTCTGTGTATAGGAAAAACTAAGATTTTCTTTGTTTTTATGGGTTTTCGTTGCTAGATAAAATCATCAGAGGCAGCCTGAAATAAAAGTTTATGATGACTCTTTGAAAAGGCTTTGACACTGCCTCAGATGGAATGGTTATTTGATTAAAGGTGTGAAATGAGTAAGGAATCCAGAAAGTGAGACATAATGGTTCTCTTAGGGCAGATACAGCATCTTATAGAAAGACCAGCAAGCGTGACACATAACAGACACCCCTGAAAGTGTTCTGTCAATGTTTAACCTTTGACAGTCTGTTGTATAAGTGGCTGATGAGCAGACACTCATGATTTTGACGTTATAGCCTCTGAACAGTCTGGCTAACTGGGGATTGACACGGAATTATCTTCATTTACGGTTATCTAAAACAAAGCTTGCAAGTGAGAGAAAATCTGAGATGTAAAATCAAAGTTGCAACGTCTAAAAGTGAAATTCGAGGCAGCTGCAGGGAATGCTTGTCACGCGCATGTCAACCAACGAGGACATAAAGGGAATTGTGCAAAGCCTGCAGACCTCCAGACACATGCCAAACACGAACTCAAACTTGAGTTAGAAGCAGGAACTACGATAGCAGCAGTATACAGGAGTTTAGAACAACTCATTAAGACTACCGTACCTGAAAACAAGGGAATTTGTCCTTCCAAATCCTAAAACTAAGGACTCTGTGATCTCAATGCCCTCTAGTCTCATCAAAGGCACCAACTGCTTTAACAGAACTCCCACCGATGGGGTGCCTATGGCCTGAAACAAGTTGTTAAAAGTGAAAAAGAGGTAACATGATAACTGATGCTTCTTTTAATCAAACGATGATTCCATCATAACAGTTTTAAAGTACTGAACCACATCCCAAGGCACTGCCATCATTTCAGGAAAAAAAAAAAAACACATAAAATTTAAAACAGCACAATGAATGCATTTTTTACCTGGGACACAAATTCTAAAGAACATTCGTATTATAAGAGTCTTTTTTTTTTTTTTAAATACTTAAATCCACAAAACCATCTTTAACAAGATAAGTTAATCAAGACATGGTTTAAAGGTGAACACTCGTGAGGAGTGAGAGAAATGTGGTATGTAGGACATGAACCAAACCTAAGGGCGCTAATAAATATAAGTCACTCTACGACCTTAGGCAAGTTTCTTAACTTCCCTTTATTTTCAGTTCCCCACTTGTCAGGGAGGAATAATAAATTATCCACACAAACGCTCAATGGAATTTAGAAATGTGTAGGATGAAAATCTGATCCCATATATTCCAGATGGCAGGCACAGTGCAATTCACACTGTGAAATCTAGACAAACAAGCTAAAAAAAAACCTTACAGAATAATTCTTCTGAAGCATGTCATGTCACCTTGTTATCGTAGCTCACGGTACCATCAGGTGTAGTCGCCATTATTTCTGGAGTGGAAGCTCGTAAGTGTCCCGGGCTCATAATACTGGGTTTTGCGACTCCAAAACAAAGAATAAGGTAATTTCTCCACAACGTAACATAGCTGTCTCCGCTGCCGGCAGTGCTGGTTTTCTTGGCATTAATTGGGCTGCTAGAAATACGAAGTCAAAAACAAGAGTGAAACTAAGTTCCGGATTTTAGGTGTCACTTATTAAATAAAGATCCTGGGAAGCGCTCCAACTGAGTTGAACAACTGTCTGTCAAGGACTGTCTGTCTGGACAGGGAATGTCTCTATTGGATGGAAAGCTAAATAGAACTTTTCACCGGTAAGGGGCTGAGATTCTATACTCAGACAATCATAATGATTATTAAGGGAGGAAAAAAAATTAGCTCTAGACAAGAACTTTTAACCTGTATTTACTCAACGTGAAGACTTCTGTAGTAAGATGGTCAGAAACTAGAGAATTATATCCCGATCTCATATATAAAACAAAAATGTAAGAGGGCAAATGGTGAAACAAACGAAACAGAGGGAAGCGTAGGGGTCCCTTACTTCGGGTCCACCAGAGGCATCACAGACTGCAGCCGCGTGAAGGCGTAGGGCCAGGCGTAGCTGAGGGCAGTGGGGCAGTGCTTGGGCAAGTTCTCCTGCCGGAGAAAGCTGAAGAGGCAGAGGACCCAGGGGTCTTTGACAGACTGAGCGAAAATCCAGACGTGGGAAGGGCTCTTCACATCGTAATGGCTGTTGACCAGGACGGCGTTCCACTCCACCAGCCACTGAAGGTCCACGCTGTGGGTCAGGGGTAAGGTCGCCTGCAGGTGCAAGAAGCAGGCGATGAATCGGTGCTGAACGGCCAGCTCCACGTCCTCGACCTGCCTCAGCCCAATGCCCCTTCCTCCACGATGCTTTTCCCGTCCACCTCTGCAATGGGTCCAGCTTGGAACCTGAAGCACCCCTCCCACACCTCCCACGCCGGACCTGGGTTTGCGGTCACGGCCATTCCTATGGGAGACCGCAGGCAGCGGAAGTGCAGAGTTTAAGGGCAGGGGTCAATGTCGCACAGCCCCATACACTAGTACCCAGGAGCTGCCCACTAAATACTTGTCAAACAATTATACAACACGAGCTAATTTGAACTTGAACATGGATTTGCCAACTTAAAATTCTGAAAAGTTATTAATCTCTGAGATTCCTAAGTGTGTTATTATCCCCGTAATCAGTATTTTCTTTTTTAAGCCATGATCTTGTTTACCTTTACTTGGACCGATATACATTCTCTCCCTGGCTTAGGGAGATGGCTAAGTGCAATCTCTTTTATGAAGGGTATTTTACTAATGATTTTTGAGGTAAGATACCTACTTATTCTTGTCCTATGATATCAAGCCAAAATAATACATTCTAAAACCTTTGGAAAGATATCTATATCCATATTTAATCTATATTATATAGAGACATATATTTATATATTGATACCACATAATGTCTTATATTTCATTCTCTTTTAAGTCCAGAGTATCAAAGCTGAGGGGAGACCAAGTTTCAAGTAATCTAGCTGTCGTACGTGGAGGGAAAATCGCTGTTACGTTTGTCAGGCATTTAAAGTGACCCATTTTATCTGCTGGGTCTCTGAGTTCCCATGCGCCAGAGTGCTGCACCTGGGGCCTCCATGGTTAACGGGCTGAAGAGGCGCAGCTTCAGCTTCAGAGCCAGAGACTTAAGGCTCCAACACTGGCTCTGCCCAAAGGCCCTGACATAGGAACATTTCTGAACACCCCAGAGTCTCTGTCTGATTAATTTTTGACTTGGAAATTATAATGCTGATCACACTTAATCTTTAAGTGGATGACATGAGATAAGGGATGTCAAAACCTGGCACAAAGCAGGCGCTACTTCCCCCCACGCCTCTTCTCCCCCTTCAGTGCATCTTCCTACGTGCAGTACTGCTGATCTGGTTACCCAGGCTCAAGATTCAGCCTCTGATAAACACAGAACAAAATCACAGGAACAGAACATAATCTGCAGGGAAACAAGATATGTATATAAAACAATTACGCCTGACTCTTTCATTCAGTGGCAAAACAATCTGAATTTCTAAAAGAAGAGGTAGAGGTATTCACTATCACTGCTAAGGTCTGCACTGCTTGGCTAATAGTTTTAGTAATTATCATTAATATTCCAACCATAAGCAAGAACAGGGTTGCTAAAAATAGGGATCTGTGTTCACTCTTGGTTAGAAAAGGTCATTAAAAAGCTCACAGGTGCCTTTAGGTTTTATATTTATTTATAGCTCTTTGCCAAATATGTTTATATTCATTTATAGTTATTTGATCAGAATATACAAGGCGCATTGGCAATGTGGATTCTGCAGATGTGCCCTGCCTCTCTTCAGCTACTTAGCTAAAATCAATCCAAGTCCCATAACTGTGCTTTACTAATTAAAAAAAAAAAATCAGGTAATTAAAATCGGTTTCAATTTTCCTTCTACTTCATCAGAAATTGAAAGCTGCCAATATGCTCTTTAAAACAAAGAATGTATTTGTGTAGCAGATAAACCTCTACGAGATTCAGAGTCCAGAGAGGGTCAAGTCCAGGCCCTGAGACTCTGTGTGACGACAGCCCTGCCCCTTAATGTTTTTGAGTTTCAATACCTATGAGGGTCAAAATAGATACTAAATGTGAAAGCACCTTGTAAACTGTAAAACAACACATAAATATAGGTTATATAGCATTAAGTGTAATAAATAAAGCAAATTAATTTTCTGAAAGAACCTTGAGCAATTCTTGAAATTGCAATTTGCAAAACTTTATCTATCTTCCTCAGACTCAAATTTTGATTTAAATTTATCTGAAGGTCTCCTGAGCTAGTATTTGAAAGGCTAGTCTTGTTTCCCTAAGGACTTTTGTTTATTAACCTGACATAAAATCCCAGAATTCTTCCCTATCATTTTTCTTTGTGTCTCTTTTCCAGCCAGGCCCAGAGCTTATACTTAAGAACTATCAACAATCAGGATCAAATGTGTACTTACTGAATCCGAAGCTGCTACGTGAATAAAACTTTCGAGAATGGAAGAACTTAGCTGATCCATGACATCAATCATAGGCCTGTCATCGTCCTGTACATAAAGGAGACGATTACTCTCCACAGGAAAACGAATCCTTCCACCCTCTCCACCGCCTTTGTCCAGCATGTGAAGCATAACAGCTTGCAAGGTAGTGATAAGGGTTTTCTCACAGAAAAGTGAGTGCCACGGTGGTGAAAGGTAGTGGGTAAAACTCCCTAGGATTCTGAGTTTAGTCTTACAAGTTTCAGCGGAAGATAATTAGAGCTCCAATTTGACGTTGTACTGAAAAGACACGTACCTGAATTTCAAAAACTCATGCACATACAGTTATTTAGACTGGAATCTAAATCTCAGCATCACACATTATTCACTAAAGTGTTCACGTTGTCATTAATTTTAGAAAATGGAAAAGCCATGAAAATGCTACTTACTCAAGTCACTGATCTGCTAAAATAACTGGTAAATTGTTGACTGTGATTGCATTTCAGTCCCAAAGAAACTGCACAGGAGACTGACCACACACTCTCTGTAGTATCTATGTTGTGCACAGCTATTTGGTAAAAGAAGCAAATTGGAAAAAAGCACAGGAGAGAGTATCTTACAGGAAATTCTCCTACATGATAGTGCGTATATACATGAACATGTGTGTTTGCCATCCTTTATCATAGAAAGGCTCAGAAATATGAAATTATTTACTTAGCAGCCTTATAGGAAAGCTTCGGAATGTCCTTATTCATGTACGAATGAGAATGGTTTCAAAAAGGTTGTGGCTGAAAAAGAACCAAACAACAAAAAACCAAGCTTGTAGATACAGAGACCGGATTGGTTGGTTCCCAGAGGCGGGGGGGAGGGGTGGCAAAATGGGTAAAGGAATCAAAAGGTATAAACTTCCAGGTATAAAATAAATACGTCATGCAGATGTAATGCACAGCATGGCGACTACAGTGAACAAGACTATCGCATATTTGAAAGCTGCTAAGAGAGTAGATCTTAAAAGCCCTCATCACAAGAAAAAAAAAATCCTGTAGCTACGAATGGTGATGGATATTAACTACTTATTGTGGTGAACATTTCACAATATGTACAACTATGGAATCATTATATTGTACACTTGAAACTAATAATGTTGTATGTCAATTATACCTCAATAAAAAAAATTACACACACAAAAAAGCTGTGGCTGGTCAAAGAAAGCACCATATGAGAAATATTCTTAACACAGTCGGCTGGAATAGCAGTTTAAGAACCTGGGCTGAAGAGGCATGTATATCTGGTTTTCAATTCTAGCTCTACCACATCCTAGTTGTTGATTTTGGGTAAGGCATTTAAGCCCCCTAAACCTCAGTCTCAGAATCTGCACTATGGGAAAAATAACAGTACCAATTCTTAAGTTATTGTGAGGGTTCAGTGAGATAATATGTATAAAGCACAGCTCACTGCCTGACACATACATGGCAATTATTATTATCATTATTTCATAATTAGAGATTTAATGGAGGTTTATCAAAATGCAGCATGTCCTAGAGATCCATTCACCAGATCCCAGAGATGTCCTAAAATACATCAGAAAGCTTGCTGCAGAAATGTGAACAGAAACGATTGGGATACATTCGAAAATATTTTGGGAAGACACTGATCATTTTAAGGATCATGAAACCAAGATTAGAGACTTAAAACAAGAAAACAGAAAGTAGTATTTTTCTAAAGAAGTATGTCACATAAAAAGCTGGTCCTTCTTTCATCAACTTGTGGAGAGAGTTTGGCCACCTGTGCCGACAGGCAATGAAACTTAACATCTAAACAAGGGTGTACAGCCCTTGACCAAGTGCAGGAGAATAACTGGAGTCAGTCATGGTTATTAGACAGCTTACTTCTCCCATCTCAAGTGGACATATTTTCTTGTGATGCCATTTTTCTACAATTTTCAGTAAGCCAGACTGTTTGGTACCTTGCTCTTTTTAAACGGGATGCATGGTTTTCACAAGTTCATTCTCTAATATAAATGTAATATCTTCTTAATTCTATGTACGTTGAACATTATGAAAGAAAATGATCTATAACTGAAGCCTAAGATTCACTTCTTCACAAAGCACCACCTCTTAGAGAATCAGGAATAGTCTATTCTTGTGCCCTCAGAATATATGACTTAGCTCTTGTAGGTCAAGAATACGATTTCATAATTAAAAACCCACCCTGGGCTTCCCTGGTTGCACAGTGGTTGAGAGTCTGCCTGCTGATGCAGACAGGGGACACGGGTTTGTGCCCCGGACCGGGAAGATCCCACATGCCGCGGAGCAGCTGGGCCCGTGAGCCATGGCTGCTGAGCCTGCGCGTCCGGAGCCTGTGCTCCGCAACGGGAGAGGCCACAACAGTGAGAGGCCCACGTACCGCAAAAAACAAAACCAAACAAAACCAAACAAAAAAACCCCACCCTGAATCAAAAATTATTTGTTGACATCATGGGACATGAAAGTACATAAAATAGTAATGCATTCTTTACAGTTTTTAACCTAAACTTTGAAACTGTTGAAAGATATGAATTGGAAAATTCAGAAAAATAATCCATACCTCAGGCTGACCCAGGGCGATGAATAAAGCTCGAATTTCCTTGAGTATTAAAACAGACAGTTTGCGAGTGGCCACCTGGAAACTGCAGAGTAAAACCAGAGCAAAGCCTTCCACGGCATGGAGTACACTGCAGTGGGGACCTCGCTCCGAATGGATTCGGTGGCTGGAGCCATTGGCAATGAGCTATTGTGCAGTAAGAACAACATTCTATGTTCAGAAAAACAACAGTGGAAGGAGCAGCCGCTCTTCTATGTACACCTTCTGGCATGTTTGACCTTGTAATACTAAAATAAATTATACCAGCTTAGAGCCACACACGTCTATGAATTCATTATTATTCATGAAATATCACAGATCCCTTGTTATTTTCAGACCAACTGTCACTTTGGAATACCATCAGCCCTCTGTTACCTCTGATAAGGAATAACTTTTCAAAGGTTATTAGCAGGAATAAAAACAAAACTGCTTCCATCCGTACCATTTGAGATGACACTGTATATTTAATTAAAGTGCCCTAATTTGGCTTTACTTAAATTCTCTATAGAGAATTCTCTATTTTAGTTACTACTAAATTGAATTTTCAAACATTGATTTGCTAATCAGACTTCTTTTCATGTTAGATTTTAATCCGGGTTTTGCATGTTAATGAGATGGGTTCCGAAAGTTCCCAAACCGAATGAGTCTCAAACAAAAGCACGCCAGACAACAGGGCAGATTCCACCTCCATTTCAGTCTCCCTTTTTCAAGCATAGGTAATCCTTGTTTTCCTCCCTGTCATCTTTTGGCAAGTGTAGGACACAAGGAAGGAGTAATGCCCTGAAGCTCATCTCTGAGGTTAGCCCATGTGGGACCCTAAATGCTATCATACTTCCCAAGCCTCGACATTCCTCAGACCCTCAGCTAAGCTCTTCTCCAGCCAGACCCCTTCTCTGTCTGCTCATTGCCAACACCAAGTCACACAGCCCTGGTTCTCATTTGACAACACTCCTCCTCAACCTGCTCTTCAAAATGGTATCATTGATTTTTACCATTCAGGACTGAGGCAGGGAAGAATAAAGAAACCACAAGACTTCTTTCTTCTCTGGATATTGGAGAAAGCAACCAATTTGTTGCTGACTAGGGGGAAAACACTGGTGGGCAGCTAACTTTTATATATCCATATCCAACTCTATATCCATATTCATATCTATATCTATATCTGCTCTAGAGTCATATCCAGATCTAGATCCATATCCATATTCATATCCAAATCTAGATACACATCCACATCCAGCTCTAGATCCATATCCATATCTAGATCCATATTCATACCCAGCTCTGTATCTCTTCCCTATGGTCATTTGCTCTTACAAATAGACTTATAATCATGATTCTCTGAAAAAAACATCCTTTTCTGCTCCATAAATGGCCTTGCTAATGTTAATAAAGCTAACCCGAGGTGGCATACGATGCCCTGAATCTCTTGGCCACAATTTAGGCAGATGGAAAAACTTAGGGCCATCTCTAGGTAGCTGAAGGTAAGAACCACAAGGTTCTCTGGGCTGCAACTTATTTATATATGTGCAACATAAAGAATATAAATTAGTGGGCAAAGGGTGAAAATCACCTCTGAATTTCTGATCTTGTTGGCTTGTTCGTAGACTTTTCCTTGAGTTTGTATGACCAGTTTCCACTGGGTGAGGAGCTGCAGCAGTAACTTGAGGGATGAATCAAGGAGTGTGTGATGCATGTCATTCACTTCCCGGAGCAGGAAGTTGGTAAAGCCAAATAGGACATCTTCCCTCCAGTCTGAGAAGTCAACAAGTAAACCCTGAAGAGAATTTTGTGCAATATGTCGCAGTTCATCGTCCATGTGAATAGAGAGCCTGTGAGATGAGTAAAGACAATGAAGTCATTTACTTTATCAGTTTTTCTTCTATATCTGTAAAGGAACATATAGAAGGCCAGAGCCTTCTACTGTATCTGAGAAATGGGTCACTCTCCCCTAATATATTATTATAATTTTCACTCAGCTCCCCTAATGTTAACATCTTATATAACCATGGTACGTGATCAAAACTGAGAAGTTAACATCGGTACAATGCTATTAACTAAAATACAGATTTTATTCAGATTTCACCCGTGTTCCATCAATGTCCTTCCTGTGTCGGAATGCAATCCGAGATACCATGTTGCACTTAGCTGTACGTGAATTCTTTTTAATACATTACTGACTACAGAATAAATTAGTATCAAACCTTACCACTTTTAAGGATGGTCCCGGAGAAACTAAGGGACTCATCCAGAAGTTCAGTGAAAATGAGTAATTAAAAGTTAGGCCAGTTGTCCTCAATTGGTTTGGCCCCCACGAAGGGAGTTTTGGTAACGTCTACAAACATTATTGGTTGTCACAACTTGGAGTGTGCTCCTGGTATCTATGTAGTAGGCAGAAGCCAGGGATGCTGTTAAACATCCTACAAGGCACATGACAACTCCTATGACAAAGAATTCTCTGACCTAAAATGCTGGCAAAGTTGGGAAATCCCGAGTTTGTCAACTGAAATAATATCAGTGTATTTATGGTTTAAGCCAGAACATCATAATAATATTATTAAATAAATCTCAACATTGGTATGGAGCGTTTATAGTTAACATCATGCTTTATAGATTCAGTCATTCACTTATTTAATAAACAAGTATTTTTGAGGTCCTCCTAAGATTCAGGCCCTCCTAAGATTCAGGCCCTCCTAAGATTCAGGATATGGAGTACGGTATGGCTGTGTTTACTGGGTAGGGTGTTAGCAAGAGCGAGGTATGAGACAGTCCTGGAGAGAGAGCAGGAGTGGCTTGCTGGAGGGTCTGTGGGCCACCCAAGGAGGCAACACAGCAGGGAGACGTTAAGTGTGAGTGCTCTGGGATCAGAACGCCTGATCATGCATTAGCTATGTGACCTCATGCCACTTACTTAACCTCTCTAAGCCTCAGAGCCTCATTTGGAACATGGGGATAATAGCTGTGCTTGTGTCTCATAAACCTGTTGTGAGGTTCATTGAGATGATCTATGAACAGCGTTTCGTACCACAAGGAGCATGCGGTAGGCACTCAGTACAGGTTAGCTCTTACTATGAGAAGGAAAGGAACTGTATTCAGAAAGTTACAGGGGAAGTAACATGATTAGACTCACATCTGAGAAAAGAAAGTTAGGCAGGAACATGCAGGATGCCTTGGAGGAGTCACAAGACTGAGGGCAGAGACCGGCTGGGAGGTCACTGCAGTGACTCAGGCACCAAGTGGCGGGGGCCTGACCCAAGGCAGAGAAGTAGTAAGGAAGGGAGAGATGGAGAGCAAAGATACCCAGGAGACAGAATTTCCAGGACTCAGCATCCTGGAATTGTTCAGTGTCAAAGAAGAAGCTGGCCAAGTCAACCGGGGCCCCCATTAAATAGGACGAACGAAGTATCTTCAACCAACAGAAAAAGAAACTGTGAACCAGAGTGGTTAAGGAATTTCCTCAAAGTCCAGGATTCCAACCCAGGACTTCTCATCTTTAATCCAAAGTTTTCTCCATAAAACAGGTCTGATACACTTACATATTTTTGAATAGGTAGTATTTCAAAAACTTGATACTGAATACCCTTCTTAGTCTCTAGAGTATAAAGTACACTAATTGGTCCAAATTTGACAATATAAACCAGACAAAAGCTCATTAATGAGCAGATATATACCAAGTCAGGGAAGATATATTTTCTGTTCCAAAAGCAAGTTAAGCTCTACAAAACTGCTGAGAAGGAAGAGCTGAGCTAATCCTTCAGGGCAGACTTGCTATTAAGTCTATAGTTGTTAAGTAGGTCATAGTTGCTGAAATAACACACAGAGGTCTTTAACCTGGGCTTCTAGTTAAGGACTAAGGCAGGAATTTACAAATTTTCTTTGTATTTTAATCAGCGGCTCCATTTTTTTTTTTTCAAAAAATTTTATGTAGAGCTCTAGTATATAGTACAACCGAGTTGTGGGACTTCCCTGGTGGCACAGTGGTTAGGAATACCGCCTGCAGGGGGACAGGGGTTCGAGCCCTGGTCCTGGACGATCCCACATGCCGCAGAGAAACTGAGGCCGTGTGCCTAGAGCCTATGCTCCGCAACAAGAGAAGCCACCGCAATGACACCCGCACACTGCAACAAAGAGTAGCCCCCGCTCGCCGCAACTAGAGAAAGCCTGCACGCAGCAACAAAGACCCAACACGGCCATAAGTAAGTAAATAAATTTATTTATTTAGTAAAAAGAAAAAACCGAGTTGTTCTGGTTGAAGCTGGGTAAAGCTTCATGTGAGAGGAAACATTCCTTCAATCTACAAGCAGCTTCCAGCCACCTTTGCAGCCCATGGTTTGAAAACACTAATTTACGGAAAACACTTGAGGTCATGTTTCCATCTTAAGTTTATTGTTCCAATTTATTACATTTATACCTGTCTATAGTCCTCAATGTCTTAGAGAATAAGCTTCTGCAGATGATGAAACACCTTTTAAGGACAGGAACAGGAGGCACTCAGCAAATGTTAACTGATGGTAATGGTATTGTTCATTGTTACGGGTTGTGTCTCCTCCCAAATTCACATGTTGAAATCCACACACTCAGCACCTGAGAATTTTACATTATTTGGGTATAAGGTCATTGCAGATGCAATTAGCTAAATTAGGATGAGGTCATGCTGGAGTAGGGTAAAATCCGTATGGCTGGTGTCCTTATAAGAAGGGGAGATGTGGAGACAGACGCACACAGGGAGAACACCGAGTAAAGACAAAGGCAGAGATCAGGGTGATGCTTCTATGAACCAAGGAAGGCCAAACTATGCCAGAAACCCCCAGAAGCTAGGAGAGAGGCATAAAATAGATTCTCTCTCACAGCCTCAGAAGAAAGCAACCCTGATGACTTCTAGCCTGTGGAACTGTGAGACAATAAATTTCTGTTATTTAAGCCACCCAGTTTGTGCTATTTTATTACACACATGAAACTAGGCAAGCACATATCTTTAGGGTCAAAAGTCAAAATAAAAACCATGCCATGGCCTATTTAGATGAAGCTTTTAAAGAAGGGCCAATACTTTCAGATTTCCAATGAGATTAATTCTACTCTTCGTCTAAGTTTGGCATCATTCGCACTTTGCAATCTGGAAGCTGCCTTAACTTTAAACCAACAGTGCAGGATCATTTTAAGGACTCTGAGACCCCAAGGTGGTACAGCTCTTGCTATTTTTGGTGACACTCCTCTTGAAATCGTGGTATTCACATGCCTCACCAGTGAGAACACTCAAAAATATTCCTGGAGTACGAAGAGACAGGACCAGGGAGGGGAGGGAGCTTTGGGAATAAAAGGCCCAGTTGATAATAAACGTGGAATATTTGTGGAAGAAAAAGGTCCAGTGTCACAGAACTGAGATGGAGTGAAAATAACGTATCAAGGCAAGTCTGAGTGGCAACAGGCGAGGGAGAAGAAGAAGTTGCGAGAAGAGCCAGAGCCCCGCCCCTGTGTCATTCCTTGGAGAGTCGAAGTAGGGAGCTGCCTATCAGATACAGCCGCCGTTTCTTCCACCCAGATCTTCCTCATTTTTACTTTTGTTAGATTTTAACCAGATAATCACAGATCATCTTGTAAAGCACATGGGATTTAACATTATAAAACAGAAAACAGGAAAAAAAATTTTTGGTTAATGAAAAAGGAGAAGAAGATTCAGTTAAAGGAGAAAGATGCTCAGCCATCCTGCATGATGCTGGCCGACCTATTTACAGTCTCACAATGCCTGCTGGTCCAGCAAGGAGTGGCTGAGGAGAGGACATCCCCCAAACTCCCGCAGGGTCATCCCACTGAGAAGCCAGAAAAGAAAGGACAGGTTCTTGCCTGTGAACAACTGTGATGACAATAAACAACAGTCCTGTGAGAGTCTGGTGGCAGCAATTCAAAGAGAAGAGAGACGTTCAGAGAAGGCAGCTCAGGAAGTCTGACTAGGTTGGGGGATCCGAGGAAAAATTTCTAAGACACTGATCTGGTTTCCAGGAGCTTATAATGGGGCCACGGGTATATGGTTACACACAAAAGCACCAAGGGGGCCTGAAGGGACTCCACCGTGACACAGCAGTGAAGCATCTCAAAAGAAACCGTTACTGCCAACATCAACTGCATCTGTCCTTCCCCAGCAGCTGCCATGAGGCTCATGGACCAGCCTGGCCTGATTAACCAGGCGGCGACATTCTGCATGAGCCAACAGTCCCGAGGCCCTGCTTGGAGTGATCTAGGACGGGGGTGTGGTGTGAGGAGCACTTACACTAAGTAAGGATGTGGGTAAAAGGGGGAAAACCCAGAACTTGAGCAAGGCCGCCTTCTCGGTTGGTCAGATCAGACAAACGACTGAACAGAAACACTTTCGTAGAGGTGAGCTCAGGTTCAGATGGAATCAGCTCAGTCGCTGTGAAGAATTGTGTTGCTAGAGGTGCATGAAGGAAAAGGGAGTGACTTCAAATTCACAAACTATACCCAGAAGAAAAGATCCATTAGGAGGAACAGCCTCCTCTCAGCTCTGGCAGGACTGACACAAGGTTATCAGGCAGTGGTGAGGGACCTGTTCCCCCTAACGTCACCAAGGGCAGCAGAGGAAGAAATGGTTTAGAAGTGAAGCCCTGGAGACAAAGGTTTCCAAAAGGAGGGACTTGCTGACCAGTGGACTGTTAACCTCTGGCATGTTCACCAGAAGTGGCGGAAACTTCTTCTCTAAGGTATTAAAGAATGAACTCCCGGTACTTCCCTGGTGGTCCAGTGGTTAAGACTCCGTGCTCCTTGTGACCACCTAGAGGGGTGGGATAGGGAGGGTGGGAGGGAGACGCTAGAGGGAGGGGATATGGGGATGTATGTATACGTATAGCTGATTCACTTTGTTATACAGCAGAAACTAACACACCATTGCAAAGCAATTATACTCCAATAAAGATGTTTAAAAAAAAAAAAAAAGACTCCGTGCTTCCAATTTAGGGGGTGTGGGTTCAACCCTGGTCAGGGAACTAAGATCCCACATGCCGCGTGGCGTGGCCCCTCCCGAAAAAATAAATAAATAAAATTAAATGGGAACTTTATTAAAAAAAAAAAGAATGAGCTCCCACCTTTCTACAGGGCTTTGAATTGCATCTCAATTAAAATAAAGTAATAAGATTAAGTGGTTTATCGAGGCAATATATGCTATTGAGTCTACAGTTCTCACCCAGCTACTCAAAACAGCTAGCCGCCCCCCACTACACAAAGGCTGAAGACTGAATGATAAACAGTAAATGATAAATAGCTTTCAGATACCACTAAAGATCATGAAATTGTATATGCATTACCTCAGAAAGTTCCTCAAGCTGTAAAGAAACACTGCACAAAATGTTTGCCGTTTTGTATAAAACCAATGACATTTGTCACTTCTATTTGGCTTCTGGAAAATTCTGTACATTTGGGCAACCAACTTTACTCTTCTGAAGTTCAATCTCTTTGTCCGAAAATAGGAATGCATATGTCCCCAGCTTTCCTAACATAAAGTATATGAAAGTGCATTGTACATCGTGGTATAATATGTTATTCATGTTTAAAGATGCCTAAAAATAATAACTAACATTTGCTGAGAGCTTACTGTGTTCTAGGCACGATGTTAAGTGATTTATATGCATTGTTTAATTCTCACAACCCTATTTCAGATTTCTGAAAGGAGGGCAAACATGGAACAGCAAACCCTTAGTGCATCTACAGTGCTGCAGGAAGGGACAGAGGACAGGAGCCTGTAGACTGTTAGGGGAAAAGGTCCTTCCTGTGCTCAAGGGTAGAGCAGGAAACACCTGGGAGGAGACAGAGAAATGATGGCGACTGCCAAGGAGAAAAGTGAGCTCCACCTTCTTTGTCTGTTTCGGTCTGTAAGCCATTGTTATGGTAAACCTACTAATACAACTCTGAGATTAGAGTGTCTGGGGTATTTAGCCAATACGTGAACAGCTGGGAAGGGAGCCTGGGGACAGTTATGGGGGACATAACCTTGAACCTCCTGTCACCTACAAACTGGCACTTGCCATTGGCACTTGCCATCTACCTCTACAAGGATTAAACCACGAGCTGCTGCAGCTGCTGACCTTTGACACCCCTTGAAAGGAGTTCAGGGTGGAGATCAGGAATGAGGCGCTCTGTGCTCTGGGAAAAACTGGCAGGACGGGTCTTCAGATAATTAGATATTTTCAGGAAAAGATTTTATGAGCCCAATTCTTGTATCTCGTCATATCTAGAAAAGCACTGAAATCCTTCATGGTGACGTCTGCTCCTCGTGACTAGCTGTAACCTTCACGAGACTAGCAGAAACCTTCTGCAAAACATATATGCTTGATTGCACGTACTCCCCCTTCACCAAAATCACATATATCCTGAGCATCCCCCCACCTCTTTGGAGCAGTTTCTCAGAGCTATCTGAAATGCTGTCTCCCGGGCTATAGTCCTCATTTTGCCCCAAATAAAACTTAACTCACAACTCTCACGCTGTGCATTATTATTCAGGCGACACTCCTTATTCGGGGAACCAAGCCGTGAGGGGCAGGTGAGCCTGCATGGCATTTGGTCTTATTTTGCCAAGTATGAAGAAAACCCAGGATTTTCTCCAGTAAAAAAAAAGCACCATAGATGCAACCAGGAAGTGTCTGAAATAAAAGGTCTCACACCTCTCTGACTAGACTGTGTCAGGAGTCAAATGAATCCAAATGTGACTGGACTACAGGGGGACAAAGTGACTAAAGACTTGAAACCCACATTTACTGCTCTTCAATTTCTTCACTTCTGACCCTCTTGAGAGCTAGAAGGGGCTCGTTTTCTCATAGGGTAATGGACCCAGTGTGAGAGCCAGCTCTCCAAGTTATCCTTCCCCTGAGGAGAACGGCCTCTGGCTTCTTTTGAAGCTTATGAACAAGGCCTCTTCACAGGCTTCCCATATAAGTCCCGTCATTTTCTTAACTCTGCCCTAAGACTTGAACTCTCAAGTATATTTATTTGTTCCTTCCCCTCATAAAAACAGTACCCATGGCCTTGGGCTTTGTAAGAATGTACATAATAATAAACAC
This sequence comes from Phocoena phocoena, assembly GCF_963924675.1. Taxonomy (NCBI): domain Eukaryota; kingdom Metazoa; phylum Chordata; class Mammalia; order Artiodactyla; family Phocoenidae; genus Phocoena; species Phocoena phocoena. Next base: position 8,594,626 of record NC_089236.1, on the reverse strand, counting down.
GAGGCACTATAAATAGCACTGCCATTCCAACCGGGTCTCACAGAATTCCCTCCTGACAAGCCTGGCACCGTGGCTGCAGATCCAGGCGTCACTCGATGAGGCTACCAAGGTGATTCCAGAGGTAAGCGTCTCCCACGCAGATTTACAGCAAAACAGCATTAGAGACGGTACCAGAAGGCTGCATGACATTTAAAACACTTAGCATTTCAAAGGGCTTAGTTACATAATCATCACCAATTAGGACTTCAATGAAATAAGTGAACTTTCCCTTTACTTCAGCTTAACTGAGAACTGTCTTTTCCCTGCTGACACATTTTCTCTCCGATTAACCAAAGTGCCATGTCATTTTGCCCTTTCAACAGTCTTATGAGATAGGCAGCATTATTCCAATTCTACCAAGGAAAAAAAAGACAGGGGTTAAATATTGGGTTGGCCTAAAAGTTCGTTCGGGTTTTCCTGTACCGTCTTGTGGAAAAACCCGAACAAACTTTGTGGCCAACCCAATAATTTGTCAGCATCACAATGGCTAGTAAAATGGTAAAGCAGGGAAGCAAAAATCAGGATTTCCAAAGGAGTCAGTACTATTCCCATCTGGGGGGCACCTCCTGCACATCTCTCAGATGGCGTTCCCTTCGTTCCTCAGCGTCCCCTGCAGCCCTTTCACTCAGCGCCCCTCCTCTGTGCAAATACTTGTCTCCTAGTCACACCATCCTCCCCATTGTTGTCCACAGCAAATGGACAGGCTGCTCCTGTACATTTCTGGGTAATTCCGGCACTTGTCTCACAGCTTTTCTTTTTCTTCAGCACTTCCCCATCATCCTGGGAGACTCCACAGTAGCGTGGACGGCCCTTTATAGTATCTTGGTCTCTTTGTTCCTCAGCTCCCCAAGCCCCAAATCCCCATGTCTGTTATTCACTAGGAATCCACCCTTCGCTCCTCCTTAAATCTTGTCCTCCCCGAGAACTGGAAGCCCCTTTGTGATCCAGGCTTGTCCTTCCCTCTTTCCCCACTGCTCCCCTACTTCGGATAAGGCGCTCTAGGCTCATATTCTGATTGCTAGGCTTCAGCAAAAGCCTAGACTGTAGTTTAAGTTCATATTCTTCTTAAAACTCATCCTACACATGCAAGGGAAGAAAGAAGAACCCATGGCCTGGAGATGGCTGAGAACCGGTTATAGGTCATGGGTGATAAAAGTCAGCTAGAAGGGTAGACGGCTGTGGCCAGGCAACACCAAAGCTTGATACGGTGGTTATCAAAGCAATGGCTCTCCAGTAAACCTCAGAAGCCAGCACCATCCTGAGCTAGTGTGACCAGAAGAGGGAAAGGAGTGGCTTTGTCCACATTTGGAGTGAAGAGAATGGGGAAGGACAGCAGGCTATGAAAGCTATTAACTGATAGCAGGAAGTGATCAACCATGGGATTTGGTCCCCTCTGCACAGGAGTCCAAACGGCTGTGCAGAGCAGAGAGCATGACGACCAGGATCGCCAGGACGCACTGCGCACCACGGGGACACTCAGAGCCTTGGCCGGCCACCGGGCGATGTGCAGTCACGGGGGACCAGGGCTTGGGCTACTTTTTGGATACTGATGGGAAGGGTGCTCTCTGAAGGCTAGAGGATGTGGGTAAAAGATTATGTATAAAGCATCTTTCATCCAATCAGCATCAATATTTGTTATCCTTCTCTGGCCTTTCCTCTATTCCGCCATTATCAGATTAACCAGCCGAAATGACATTTTTTTATCATGTTATTCTCCTGCTTAGAAACTCCATTAGTCCAAACGCCTCAGTTAATAGTAAAGATTAATTAAATATCTACCTCTAAAGTCTTATTTCTATTTATTTTTATCATTGGGTTTTCTAAAATCCTTTTTCTTTCTTTTTTTTTCAAAGCAAGCATGACTTGTCTTCCTCCTCATTCCATTCCCTCCAAGGACCCCGTTTCTAATGATTTTGCCTTCTAAATGCACTTAGATAATAAGTCACTTTTGATTTTTAAATTAAAGACACGCATCACTGTCAGCTAGAACTTCAGATCAGCATGAGAAAAGTCAAGCTTATTTAACTACAATAATATACTTTCATTCAAAGCAAAGCAAGTGAACTTTAGGTTCTAGTTGGACCGTGAATTCTTACGGAAGATGGGGAGCGGCATAAATGTATGATCTATGGAAGTGAAGTACAAAAATTCGCTTAGGATCCCTGTTACCCACCTTCTTGCCTCCCTGGGGGGGGGGGGGTGTTGGTCGCAGATTGGGAATCACATCCTGAATGAACTTCTTCCCAGCCAGGCTCATCTCCTCATTTCCTGGTCCCACCTCTGTGCTTGTCCTCATGGCACTCCCTTTACATTTCTACATCCTATCTTTCCTTCAAAGGGCTCTTTACATTTCTATATCCTATCTTTCCTTCAAAGGGCCATTCAAGTTCCACCATCTCCCGGGAGTCATCTGCTGACGTCCCCAGTCCACAGTAATCCTTCTACCCTCTGATTTTATGTATCACATTTTTTTGGTGCCATTAATTTGCACAGTTTCAAGCCTTGGATTGCTAGTTACCTTATGTCCTTATGGATTTGCTTCTACGTTGAATTTTAAACCCCTTGAGCGCAGGAAAAAAAACAAAAAGCCCCAAATCAAAACCATCTCTTTATTCCTCCCGGGAACTCCAAATAGTACCTAGAATTAGTAAATATCTGTCCATTTTTAATAATCATTCTATTTTTTGAGGAATCATGACAAATGATTAAAATCAATTTTGATCAAATAATGCCCACTACAGCTCTCACCTACCTCGCCAGCAAGTCAATAAGTTCAAGTTTTGACATCCCATCAGGAAGCAGTCGAGGAATAGCAGCAACACAGGTCCTGAAAAGATCTATTTTTGGCTTTCTCTCACCCCTGGAATTTGAAGACAAAGTTTAAACGTAAGTCAAAGGTTATGAAAAAATGTTTAAAAATTGGCCAAATATGTGAACAAAGACTAAAATCAATGCCTTCTGAATCACTGCCTGGTGATGGCTCCCTATTGTTCTTAAAGGTTTATGCCTTTTATAGCTTGGCCAGTTCTACGAGAACTTATGAAGATTTAAATGTTAGTTAGAGGTATGTATCTGGAAAGAAAACGCCAATAGCAATAGCATTCTATCGCTATCATATGTCTTGCCATTCAGCTGGGTTCCATGGGGTTTGGTCCCTGTGGGCTGCGTTTAAGACACTGAATTCACTGAATTGCCCAGACACGTTAGTATGTAAGAAACACATTGCAGTCATTACTACCTTCAGCATTTAAAAATGGGATTTTCATGTATACAACTGATGGTGCCTTTAACAAGCATGACATCTGGAAGTTTCTCTCTCTGATGAGTTATGCTTCTCCTCTCAAGAGTGCCCACCCCTGATTTTTTTTTTAATTAAATGCTTCCCAAAATAAGTCTTGTCATAATGTCAAGTAAAATCCTGAAATGTATACAATTGTACACCCATTTCTGATTTTTAAAATTACTCTGATGGTCCTGACCTCTATGGAGATAGCTTCTTTTACTTTCTTGAGAATAGGAATGTTTTAAAGGTAATTAATACCTTCGATATCCTGTTGTCAAATATGAAGGAAAAATATAAATTCAGTGACAAACTATTTCAATTTTTACTTCTTTAAATAGATAACTGATTCTTAACCACATATTTACCAATAACCTTTATGGAAAAACTAAACTACACATCAAATCTTTCAAATAACTTGTGATATAACAGCATATTTAAATTTTGATGATTTAGTCCCCTGAGAATAAATATAAAATTGGAACCAAATTAATGCAATCGTAGGACACAAACACAATAATGAAAATGCAAAGTAGCGAAGAAGTAATTCCTTCCTGGAACAGTAACTGTGCCAGAATAGAAATGTAACAGGCAGAATCCATGCTCTCTATAAACTAAAGACAATAATCAGACAGCAATTTTGCTCTGTGACATTACTTTTTAGCATGTGTTTTTAAGTTTGTTAGGAATAAATATGAAACTTTTTTGTATTTTGTGAAAAACAAAACACATATATGTTAATTTCTAAAATACTCTGTTCTTGTGGGAAGTTGTAAGATTATTTTCTCTCCTTTTCCATAGTCCTTTTGCATGGGACGTACAAGGACTTCAGAGAGGACGTCACTGTACCGTGGTTTCCAATCAGCTGAAGGAAAGAGAAGTCTTCAAATGACATCCTCGATGGCTAGACAGAGTTAAAGCCTAGTGATCTGATCGTTCATGTGGGGCACAGAGTCTTTTAAATAGCTCTCCTAACATGCTCACCAGATGTCTTAAACAGCTGGGATTATTTTCATATCTGTTGGAAAACAGATGACCCTGCCTGGCCTGAAGTGTAAGGAAAATTCTGCCAGCCAATAAAGCAGACTTACAGGACTGGCAGACTTCCCAGCTGATAAAGCAAGCCTAGATTAGAAACTCTAATTGGTGCATGGTTTCCGTTTACTGCAGCCCTGTGCCTGGGATTTTATAGGAAGCATCTGAGTCCCCCAAATAGCATAAGTTTTATTAACAGATATTATATAATTATTACTTACAGTCATTATATTATTATACTTACTGCTACTATTATTATGATTATTTGCCAGCATAAAGCACAAAAGGGATGAGGAATGGAAACAGAGCAACACAGAATGCTTTATTTTCAAGTGCATACTTCTAAGCAAGGCCTGGAAAAATGGTAGGCCAGCCTCAAGTATCAACTCCAATAACTATTTCCATTAGTGTGGTGTGGACCTCAACTCTCTTTTCCTAAATGCTTACATGATTCTTTAATGTTTCTCTTTGTTTTTTCTTTTTGTATTTAACATCCTTATTGGAGTATAATTGCTTTACAATGGTGTGTTAGCTTCTGCTTTATAACAAAGTGAGTCAGCTATACATATACATATACTCCCATATCTCCTCTTTCTTATGTCTCCCGCCGACCCTCCCTATCCCACCCCTCTAGGTGGTCTTAAGCACAGAGCTGATCTCCCTGTGCTATGCGGCTGCTTCTCACTAGCTATCTATTTTACATTTGGTGGTATATATAAATCCATGCCACTCTCTTACTTCATCCCAGCTTACCCTTCCCCCTCCCCGTGTCCTCAAGTCCATTCTCTACATCTGCGTCTATTCCTGTCCTGCCCCTAGGTTCTTCAGAACCACTTTTTTTAGATTCCATACATGTGTTAGCATATGGTGTTTGTCTCTTTCTGACTTACTTCACTCTGTATGATACTCTACGTCCATTCACCTCTCTAAAAAGAACTCAATTTCGTTTCTTTTTATGGCTGAGTAATATTCCATTGCATATATGTACCACATCTTCTTTATGCATTCATCTGTTGGTGGACACTTAGATTGCTTCCATGTCCTGGTTATTGTAAATAGAGCTGCAATGAACACTATGGTACATGACTCTTTTTGAATTATGGTTTTCTCTGGATACATGCCCAATAGTGGGACCGCTGGGTCATATGGTAGTTCTATTTTTAGTTTTTTAAGGAACCTCCATAATGTTCTCCATAGTGGCTGTATCAATTTACATTCCCACCAACAGTGCAAGAGGGTTCCCTTTTCTCCACACCTTCTCCAGCATTTACTCTTTGTAGATTTTTTGATGATGGCCATTCTGACTGGTGTGAGGTGATACCTCATTGTAGTTTTGAATTGCATTTCTCTAATGATTAGTGATGCTGAGCATCCTTTTCATGTATTTCTTGGCAATCTGTATATCTTCTTTGGAGAAATGTCTGTTTAGGTCTTCTGCCCATTTTTTTTTTTTTTTTTTGTGGTACGCGGGCCTCTCACTGCTGTGGCCTCTCCCGTTGCGGAGCACAGGCTCTGGACGCGCAGGCTCAGCAGCCATGGCTCACAGGCCCAGCCGCTCCATGGCATGTGGGATCCTCCCGGACTGGGGCACGAACCCGCATCCCCCGCATCGGCAGGCGGACTCTCAACCACTGCGCCACCAGGGAAGCCCTCTGCCCATTTTTGGATTGGGTTTCTTTGTTTTTTTGATATTGAGCTGCCTGAGCTGCTTGTAAAGTTTGAATATTAATCCTTTGTCAGTTGCTTCATTTGCAAATATTTTCTCCCATTCTGAGGGTTGTCTATTGGTCTTGTTTACGGTTTCCTTTGCTGTGCAAAAGCTTTTAACTTTCATTAGGTCCCATTTTTTAATTTTTATTTCCATTTCTCTAGGACGTGGGTCAAAAAGGATCTTGCTGTGATTTATGTTATAGAGTGTTCTGCCTATGTTTTCCTCTAAGAGTTTTTATAGTGTCTGGCCTTACATTTAGGTCTTCAATTGATTTTATTTTTGTATATGGTGTTAGGAAGTGTTCTAATTTCACTCTTTTACGTGTAGCTGTCTAGTTTTCCTAGTACCACTTATTGAAGAGGCTGTCTTTTCTCCCTTGTATGTTCTTGCCTCCTTTATCAAAAATAAGGTGACCATATGTGCGTGGGTTTATCGCTGGGCTTTCTATCCTTTTCCATTGATCTATATTTCTGTTTTTGTGCCAGTACCATACTGTCTTGATTACTGTAGCTTTGTAGTATAGTCTGAAGTCCAGGAGCCTGATTCCTCCAGCTCCATTTTTCTTTCTCAAGATCAGTTTGGCTATTTGGGGTCTTTTGTGTTTCCATACAAATTGTGAAATTTTTTGCTCTACTCCTGTGAAAAATGCCATTGGTAGTTTGATAGGGATTGCAATGAATGTGTAGACTGCTTTGGGTATTACAGGCATTTTCAGAATGTTGATTCTTCCTATCCAAGAACATGGTATATCTCTCTATCTGTTTCTATCATCTTTAATTTCTTTCATCAGTGTCTTATAGTTTTCTGCATGCAGGTCTTTTGTCTCCTTAAGTAGGTTTATTCCTAGGTATTTTATTCTTTTTGTTGCAATGGTAAATGGGAGTGTTTCCTTAATTTCTCTTTCAGATTTTTCATCATTAGTGTATAGGAACGCAAGAGATTTCTGTGCATTAATTTTGTACCCTGCAACTTTACCGGATTCATTGATTAGCTCTAGTAGTTTTCTGGTGGCATCATTAGGATTCTCTATGTATAGTATCATGTCATCTGCAAACAGTGACAGTTTTACTCTTCTTTTCTGATCTGGATTCCTTTTATTTCTTTTTCTTCTCTGAGTGCTGTGGCTAAAACTTCCAAAACTATGTTGAATAGTGTTGAGAGTTGGCAACCTTGTCTTGTTCCTGATCTTAGTGGAAATGGGTTCAGTTTTGCACCACTGAGAACGATGTTGGCTGTAGGTTTGTCATATATGGCCTTTATTATGTTGAGGTAAGTTCCCTCTATGCCTACTTTCTGGAGGGGTTTTATCATAAATGGGTGTTGAATTTTGTCGAAAGCTTTTTCTTCACCTATTGAGATGATCATATGGTTTTTATCCTTTAATTTGTTACTCTGGTGTATTACATTGATTGATATTTATATATTGAAGAATCCTTGCATTCCTGGGAAAAACCCCACTTGATCATGGTGTATGATCCTTTTAATGTGCTGATGGATTCTCTGCTAGTATTTTGTTAAGGATTTTTACATCTATGTTTATCAGTGATATTGGCCTGTAGTTTTCTTTCTTTATGACATCTTTGTGTGTTTTTGGTATCATGGTGATGGTGGCCTCATAGAATTAGTTTGGGAGTGTTCCCCCCTCTGCTATATTTTGGAAGAGTTTGAGAGGGATAGGTATTAGTTGTTCAGTAAATGTTTGATAGAATTTGCCTGTGAAGCCATCTGGTCCTGGGCTTTTGTTTGTTGGAAGATTTTAAATCACAGTTTCAATTTCAGTGCTTGTGATTGGTATGTTCATATTTTGTATTTCTTCCTGGTTCAGTCTCAGAAGGTCGTGCTTTTCTAAGAATTTGTCCATTTCATCCAGATTGTCTGTTTCATTGGCACATAGTTGCTTGTAGTAATCTCCCATAATCCTTTGTATTTCTGCAGTGTCAGTTGTTACTTCTCCTTTTCCATTTCTAATTCTATTGATTTGAGTCTTCTCCCTTTTTTTCTTGATGAGTCTGGCTAATGGTTCATCAGTTTTGTTTATCTTCTCAAAGAACCAGCTTTTAGTTTTACTGATCTTTGCTATCCTTTCCTTCATTTCTTTTTCATTTACTTCTGATCTGATCTTTATGATTTCTTTCCTTCTGTTAACTTTGGGGTTTTTCTGTTCTTTCTCTAATTGCTTTATGTGTAAGGTTAGGTTGTTTATTTGAGATGTTTCTTGTTTCTTGACGTAGGATTGTATTGCTATAAAGCTTCCTCTTAGAACTGCTTTTGCTGCATCCCATAGGTTTTGGGTCATTGTGTTTTCATTGTCATTTGTTTCTAGGTATGTTATGATTTCCTCTTTGATTTCCTCAGTGATCTCTTGGTTATTTAGTAGTGTACTGTTTAGGCTCCATGTGTTTTTATTTTTTACAGATTTTTTTCCTGTAATTGATATCTAGTCTCATAGCATTGTGGTCAGAAAAGATATTTGATATGGTTTCCATTTTCTGAAATTTAACAAAGTTTGATTTGTGACCCAAGATATGATCTATGCTGGAGAATGTTCCATTAGCACTTGTGAAGAAAGTGTATTCTGTTGTTTTTTTGGATGGAATGTCCTATAAATATCAATTAAGTCCATCTTGTTTAGTGCATCATTTAAAGCTTGTGTTTCCTTATTTATTTTCAGTTTGGGTGATCTGTACATTGGTGAAAGTGGGGTGTTAAAGTCCACTATTATGATTGTGTTACTGTTGATTTCCCTTTTTATGGCTGTTAGCATCTGCCTTATGTATCGAGGTGCTCCTATGTTGGGTTCATAAATATTTACAATTGTTATATCTTCTTCTTGGATTGGTCCCTTGATCATTATGTAGTGTCCTTCTGTGTCTCTTGCACTAGTCTTTATTTTAAAGTCTATTTTGTCTGATATGAAAATTGCTACTCTAGCTTTCTTCTGACTTCCATTTGCATGGAATATCTTTTTCCATCACCTCACTTTCAGTTTGTACGTGTCCCTAGGTCTGAAGTGGGTGTTTGTAGACAGTATATATACAGGTCTTGTTTTTGTTTCCATTCAGCCAGTCTATGTCTTTTGGCTGGAGCATTTAATCCATTCACGTTTAAGGTATTTATTGATATGTATGTGCCTATTACCATTTTCTTAACTGTTTTGGGCTTATTATTATTCTTTATTATTTATTATTATAATAGGTCTTTTCCTTCTCTTGTGTTTCCTGCCTAGAGAAGGTGCTTCAGCATTTGTTGTAAAGCTGGTTTGGTGGCGCTGAACTCTCTTAGCTTTTGCTTGTCTGTAAAGGTTTTAATTTCTCCATCGTATTTGACTGAGATTTTCAGATTTTTCTGAAATCTGAAAATTTTTTCAGCTTTTTCCTTTTCCTCACTTCAAATATGTCCTGCCACTGCCTTCTGGCTTGCAGAGTTTCTGCTGAAAGATCAGCTGTTAACCTTATGGGGATTCCCTTATATGTTATTTGTTGTTTTTCTCTTGCTGCTTTTAATATTTTTTCTTTGCACTTAATTTTTGATAGTTTGATTAGTATTTGTCTTGGCGTGTTTCTCCTTGGATTTATCCTATATGGGACTCTCTTCATTTCCTGGACTTGATAGACTATTTCCTTTCCCATATTAGGGAAGTTTTCAACTCTAATTTCTTCAAATATTTTCTCAGTCCCTTTCTTTTCATCTTCTTCTTCTGGGACCCCTATAACTCGAATGTTGGTGCATTTAATTTTTTCCCAGAGGTCTCAAAGACTGTTCTCGATTCTTTTCATTCTTTTGTCTTTATTCTGCTCTGCAGTAGTTATTTCCACTATTTTATCTTCCAGGTCACTTATTTGTTCTTCTGCCTCAGTTATTCTGCTATTGATTCATTCTAGAGAATTTTAAATTTCATTTATTGTGTTGTTCATCATTGTTTGTTTGCTCTTTAGGTCTTCTAGGTCCTTGTTAAACGTTTCTTTTGTTTTCTCCATTCTATTTCCAAGATTTTGGATCACTACTATCATTACTCTGAATTCTTTTCCAGGTAGACTGCTGACTTCCTCTTCATTTGTTTGGTCTGGTGGGTTTTTACCTTGCTCCTTCATCTGCTATGTGTTTCTCTGTCTTCTCATTTTGCTTCACTTACTGTGTTTGGGGTCTCCTTTTCGCAGGCTGCAGGTTTGTAGTTCCCGACGTTTTTGATGTCTGCCCCCAGTGGGTAATGCTGGTTCAGTGGGTTGTGTAGGCTTCCTGGTGGAGGGGACTGGTGCCTCTGTTCTGGTGGATGAGGCTGGATCTTGTCTTTCTTGTGGGCAGGACCGTATCCAGTGGTGTGTTTTGGGGTGTCTGTGACCTTATTATGATTTTAGGCAGCCTCTCTGCTAATGGGTGGGGTTGGTTCCTGTCTTGCTAGTTGTTTGGCATAGGGTGTCCAGCACTGTAGCTTGCTGGTCGTTGAGTGGAGCTAGGTCTTATCATTGAGATAGAAATCTCTGGGAGAGCATTTGCTCTTTGATGTTACGTGGAGCCAGGAGGTCTCTGGTGGACCAATGTCCTGAACTCGCCTCTCCCACCTCTGAGGCACAGGCCTGATACCCTGCTGGAGCACTGAGACCCTGTCAGCCACACGGCTCAGAAGAAAAGGGAGAAAAGAAAAAAAGAAAGAAAAAAATAAAATAAATTAAAATAAAAAATAATTGTTAAACATGAAAACGTTAAAAAGTCATAAAAAAAGAAAGAAAGAATAGAGCAACCAAACCAAAAAACAAATCCACCAATGATAACAAGCACTAAAAACTGTACTAAAAAAAACCAACCAGACAGACAGAACCCTAGGACAAATGGTAAAAGGAAAGCTATACAGACAAAATCACACAAAGAAGCATATACATACACACTCACAGAAAGAGAACAAGGAAAAAAATATACATATCTATATATTAAAAAAAAAGGAAGAGTGCAACCAAATCAATAAACAAATCTACCAATGATAATAAACTAAATATTAAAGTAAGATAAACATAAAACCAGAAACAAATTAGATGCAGAAAGCAAACCCCAAGTCTACAGTTGCTCCAAAAGTCCACCACCTCAATTTTGGGATAATTCGTTGTCTAGTCAGGTATTCCAGAGATGCAGGGTACATCAAGTTGATTGTGGAGATTTAATCCACTGCTCCTGAGGCTGCTGGGAGAGATTTCCCTTTCACTTCTTTTTTCGCACAGCTCCTGGGGTTCAGCTTTGGATTTGGCCCCCTCTCTGCGCGTAGGTCACCTGAGGGCATCTGTTTCCTGCCCAGACTGGACGGGGTTAAAGAAGCAGCTGATTCAGGGGCTCTGGCTCACTCAGGCTTGGGGGAGGGAGGGGTACGGAATGCGGGGTGAGCCCGCAGCGACAAGGCCGGTGTGATGTTGCACCAGCTTGAGGCACCATGTGTTCTCCTAGGTAAGTTGTCCCTGGATCACGGGATCCTGGCAGTGGCGGGCTGCATAGGCTCCCGGGAGGGGAGGTGTGGATAGTGACCTGTGCTTGCACATACTGATTCTTGGTGGCTGCAGCAGCAGCCTTAGCATCTCATGCCTGTCTCGGGGGTCTGCGCTGATAGCTGCAGCTTGCGCCCATCTCTGGAGCTCATTTAGGTGGTGCTCTGAATCCCCTCTCCTCATGCACCCCGAAACAATGGTCTCTTGCCTCTTAGGCAGGTCCGGACTTTTTCCCGGACTCCCTCCCGATTAGCTGTGTTTCACTAGCCCCCTTCAGGCTGTGTTCACGCCGCCAACCCCAGTCCTCTCCCTGGGGTCTGATCTCTGAAGGCTGAACCTCAGCTCCCAGCCCCCGCCCGCCCCATCGAGTGAGCAGACAAGCCTCTCGGGTTGGTGAGTGCCGGTCGGCACCGATCCTCTGTGCGGGAATGTCTCCACTTTGCCCCCCGCACCCCTGTGGCTGCGCTCTCCTCCGTGGCTCCGAAGCTTCCCCCCTCTGCCACCTGCAGCCTCTGCCCGTGAAGGGGCTTCCTAGTGTGTGGAAACCTTTCTTCCTTCGCAGCTCTCTCCCACAGTGCAGGTCCTGTCCCTATTCTTTTGTCTCTGTTTTTTCCTTTTTCTTTTGCTCTACCCAGTACGTGGGGAGTTTCTTGCCTTTTGGGAGGTCTGAGGTCTTCTGCCAGCATTCAGTAGGTGTTCTGTAGGAGTTGTTCACCATGTAGATGTATTTCTGATGTATTTGTGGGGAGGAAGGTGATCCCCACGTCTTATTCCTCTGCCATCTTGAAGATCTCCCTATCTCTTTGTTTTTAAGAAATGTAGCCATGAGCCATTTTCCACTCAGGGATCTGCTTCAAAGTCTAGCATGAAAACTATTTCTAGCCCTATTTGGGGGGGCGGGGCATCTTAAGACAGTTGAATAAAAGAAAGTAAAGAATCACCTTAGAAAAAGTTTAAGGTATTGTGAAAATACAAATGAAATGTTAACATTTACATTTAAACCTGTACCTTTTATGGTTTTGAATGTCTTGTTTTGGTCCTGACCCTGTCTTATGATCTCTAGATTATAAACATAGTTTTCCTTTGAAGGCCTTTCATTTCCTTACTATTTTAGAGGAAACAACAATATGGCAGCAGTATTTTTTTTTTTTTTTTTTGCAGTACGCGGGCCTCTCACTGCTGTGGCCTCTCCCATTGCGGAGCATAGGCTCCGGACGCGCAGACTCAGTGGCCATGGCTCACGGGCCCAGCCGCTCCGCAGCACGTGGGATCTTCCTGGACCGGGACACGAACCCGCGTCCCCTGCATCGGCAGGCGGACTCTCAACCACTGCGCCACCAGGGAAGCCCTATGGCAGCAGTTTTCAAAGCATTTCTTACATTTTCTACAGTGTAAACTGAAAACTGCTTTAATATGTTCAGAGAGTATGCAGTAAGGAGGTTAAAGGTTATGGACAACCTGGTAATTTGTTAGGTAAGGACCAGATCTGTAGACAAGATAGTTAATGTCATTAACTTTGGTCAATTTCAATTCTGCTATCATTTTGGTTGAAAAATCTAAAGCTACATGCTCTCCATATCATTTAAATGAAGTGACTGGCAAGCTGCAGGATAATATACATTGTATAACTCCATTTTTGTAAAAAAAAGAAAATGTATATATGTATTTGGGCTGACATTGGGAAAGGTCTGAAAGAAATCACCCTGAACCAAGGAATGGATGCAGATTTCAAGTGGAGCTCTGTGGAGGAGGCTTTCATTTTAACTTGCCATACTGCTAAATATGTACTTAAAATAATTCTGTATTTTTAACTTTTCATCATGTTTTGTCTCACTGTAGTTTGTTTTTGACATACTACTATTGTAGTAAAAATATACACCCATGATATGAACTTCCCTATATAGGTAACAACGTTCCAACTAACTGTGATATTTGGAATTGGACACACTGAGTGACAAAGAAAATTTTCCTAATTGTATGTTTAGAAATGTATGCCACAGGTGCCAAGTATCATTTAATTCATAGTTCAACAACGAAGTCCAAACTGTCTTAAAACAGTCATAAGCTAACCTGCGTTCCTGCCATAATTGATCACAAGCAGCAAAATCAAATTGTGTGAGTTTCTAATGAGGAGCTCTAATTACAAATCTAGATCTTGGATTTTGGCTAAGAACATCTGATTTCTACATTCTAAGCTACAAATGCATTCTGAAAATCCAGTATTTCTATGACACAGTTACATAGAGAATATTAAGCAGCTTTAACTCTCACTGTTCAGGAACGCTCACTAGAAACAAGTAAACTTGAGATTCATAAAGATGGAACGTCTCTAAACTGGTGATGACGCTGTATCACGTGGGCCTGAGAGCAAAACATTACTTCTGAAAATGTGGACCAGTAAAAGTGTCTTGGGCCCATTTTCTAACTTACTGGCCTAATGATACTTGAAATATTATCAAAACAGATCAATCTCAGGTTTGACTTTATTTTTACAGTTAGTCAAATATTATCAAACGATGTTTTTACTATCCCTAACACTTCTTAGAACTCGGACTCTAATAACATGAGAACAAAATAAAGGGGAAGAACCTCTGCTGGTGTCTTTTGGTTCATTAATCCTTCATTGAAAACTTAGTCCTCGCTGTACTCACGTGATCATGTCTTCGGGTTCTTTGTTTAACATCTGGACGTTAGTTAGCATCATACACCTTCCTACTTCTTTATCAAGGTGCCTTAAAATGTTGTCCACAGCTTTTCGTACTTGAGAGTAGTATAATGACATGCCTAAAAAATACGCATGACAGTTACATCTGTGACTAAATCTATCAAAGCGTGAAATCCCGTTTTGTTCATCCTCTGTGATATATTTTTACTGAAGATCTTCTGTGGGTCAGTGAATTCTCTGAGCAGAGTCCAATTTAATCTCTTACCTGCAGGACCCTTAGCATAGTACCCACATGTAGTGGGTGTTCCCGAAAGAATCATTTAAGTTTAACACAGAGGAATTCTAATACTTCAAAGGGAAATATTTTCCAGAAGAGTAAAAATAAACAAGGAAACAGAAAGTTCCACACTAGAATTTTTAGTTTTCTGGTTAGTATAAAAAAATTCAGCATAATGAGTGGTTATGTGAATAAAAGATAATTCTCATCCGGGGTTAGAATTTTAATAACTTTATATTATTCTCTGAAATATATGTGTGGGTTTTTTTAGTAAAGGCAACAAATGATTTCACATCATAAATTTTTAAATGAAGAAAAATTTACCTCAGGTATATTATTTTTACCACTCTCATTAATACAGTGGAAGAAAATGTATACAGAATATGTATTTCGTATTGATATTTTTGAACTCATTTAAGCATTGCATAACTAAAGATAAATATTTTAAAGGAAAAAGTTTCCTCATATGTTTCCTCTAGGTCTTTGGAATCCAGAAACTAACTTAACAAGTTTGCAGTAGGTTTCTAAATTCAGGAACTTGGTAAAAGAGAAACAAATGCAAAAGATCATCTCTTTGGGTTAAGATAGTTAAATTAAAAAGAAAATAATCTCATGTAGGCTAAACCCACAATATACCCTGGCATGTATGGGACTTGGCATGTTTAAAACACAGATTAAACTAATTTTACTGAAAAAAAATAGAAGAAAAGGAACTATAAAAATGAATGAATATATTTATATGTTTGCTTTATAAACAGGATTATCTACCAAAGCACACAGATGTCTTAGAAATTTACTGTAAACTGCAAATTATCAATCTCAGAAGTTTGAAAAGACCACAGATAAAAATCTAACATTTAAACGGCAAAATGTTTACCAGGAAGTTCCAAAGAGTTTAAAGGGCAGTAAAACAAACCACAGCATGAATCAGAACAGTTAATGTTGACATGTCTCATCAGCTACTTTTATGAAGATTTTAAAACTATATCTCACTAAGGGTAAGTGTCTATTGGTCATTTTAAAGGCTTAATAAGGCCCAGTGCAAACGTATCTTTGAAACCCACCTATCATTTTGGCTTCCTCTTCAGTTAGTGTTTTACTCAGATATGTCTTCTTCACCCTCAGTGTGTTTCCTGAAGGGAGAACGGCTCCGGTAACTGGCATCGGAGGTTCCCCATCTTTCTGCTGCAAGCTATCAGCTATGACCAAGAATGCCCGTAAACCAATGTTCATCCTCTGTAAGAGACAATATGTTCATGGTAAAGAGAAAGACCCAATCATTGTTGTGAAATTAAGCCATCAGTCTTTCAAAAGAAGTTAAGCATGGTTTGCCTTCTAGATTAGTGTGGGAAAATCACTTAAAAGCGTTTAGGCCAAACCTAGGAAAATGAAATTAAGTTTCTGACACTCTTTGTTGCTGCATCACAAGAAAACAACTGGGAAGATTTTCACCAAACGTGGAGGGTAGGTTTGAGATGGTCAGATTCATTCTGTTTGGGGGATCCTGGGTGCACCTCCAAGGGATAGGCAGTCCCCCTTTGGAGCAGCTGCAACTAAGGTAAACTGAGGTCAACAAAAATCTCTTTGTCTCCTGGGAGGAGACATGTGTTAACTCACAAAGACTGAATGAAAACAAACGGGAGTTCCAAATGTGAATCGTAAAAATGTAAGTCGTCTGCTCTGAATTGCAGGCTGTTGACTTTTGATTCACAAAGGCTGGCAAGTTTGAGAATAAATTTAAAGAATTCGAAGCCACAGAACCTGTTACTTATAAAAACACATAAACTCATAAGAAGAAATGTCATTCTGGGCCAGATCATTCTCTTCCCCAGGCTCAGATAAGGCATAATATTGGCTCTGAAAGATGACTCAGTAAGAGAGTTGCTCCCAGCAGCAATAATCTTAAAAGGTCAGAAGGTACTAAAACATCCGTAGTTCCGTAAACAGCCATGTGTAAACACTTACACTCATATTTTCAAACGACATCAAGTAATAAGTTCCCTAAGTAGACCGCTACCTAATGCAGAAAATAATTACCGTTACTAAAAATGATAATCTAATTACAATTTATTGAGTTCTTAAAATATATCCAGAACTGCTCATTAACTCTCATCTTTAAGATAGCCATGCAAGGAAGGTATGATTATTCCCATTTTTCAGGTGAGGAAACAGAGGGCCACATAACTAGTAGGTGGGGAGCTATACATTCAAGTTGGGTTTGCCCGAATCACCTATTCTGTAGTACATGGTTATATCTTAGAACATGAAGTAATAGCGACTTCTAAACTATTTATTCAAGCTTCAAGGAGTAGGGGTATTTCAACCAGGGTGTGGTAAACATTTCTCTGGCCCATTCATACCCAACCCAATGTGTATTTTATGATTTTATGGTTTTCAGTAATATTCTTTCTCCATTTTCTAAAATGAAAGAGTATTCATTTTAAAAAAGTTTAAATGTATATTAAAGTCCATTAGTTTCCTCACTTATTTTAGTAGTTCTTTCATGAAATGTTTTCTAGATTTGTGGATATTTTTCAAGACCCAGCATTGTTTTGGGTGAGGAAATACAGTGTTTAATTCAGGAGATGCAGTATCAATAGGATGACTGTGAATTGACTTAAATGATCAAGCTTCAATTATTTGCAAATGGATTATCCAATTTATGAGCCATCCTTGCCAGTTCTCTTAGTTTTCCTTTTCTCTGAATAATTCTAAGGGCAGAAGTAAGTTGGGATAGTTTGGGAAATATATTTTTAACTTAATTTCAAAAACAATTTCTTCTTATGTTTTATATAGCTCTGCATCATACCTCTCCTTCTATTATCTGTCTGGTCTTGAGAAATTACTTAACTTTTCCAAGTCCAAGTCTCAGCTTCCTTTCTGTAGAATGAGAATAATAATACCTATTGATCATATAGGGCTATGGTGAGGATTAATACCTGAAAAGTTCCCGCTGGTAAATATATATTGTAGGCTAGAATCTCCACTGTTTTCTACTGAAGTCAAGTTTATTGAGATATAATTCTCATATAGTAAAATATACTCCTTTTAGTTGTACAGTCCTTTGAATTTTGAGAAACATATATAGTCCGGTAACTATCATCACAGACAAGATATAAAATATTTCCATCATCCCCAAAAGTTCCTTTGTGCCTCTTTACAGTCAGTCAGTCCTCTCCTCCAACCTCAGCACCTGACAATCAGTGTCTAATTTCTGCCTATAATTTTGCATTTTCCAGAACGTGATATAAATGGAAGCAAACAGACACAACCTCTTGTGTCTTGCTTCTCTCACTTAGCTTAATGCTTTTGAGGTGTTGCTGCAGTATCAGTAGTTTGTTCCTTTTTATGGCTGAATAGTATTCCATTGTGTTGATGATTCACAAGTTGTTTCAACATTCACCAGCTGTTTGAACATGAGTTGCTTTCCTGTTTTTAGTGATCATGAATAAAGGTGCTATAAATGTTGATACAAATCTTTGTGGACAAATGTTCTAATTTCTCTTGGATAAACACCTTGGGGTAGAACTGCTGGATCATATGCCAAGTGTATGTTTAACCTTATAAGAAATGGTTGTACCATTCTGCATTCTCACTAAAACATCAATAGTATAAAGTTCCAGTTGCTCTGTATCCTTCTCAGCACATCTCACTGTGGTTTTAACTTGCATTTCCCTAATGACTAAGGATGCTGAACATCTTTTCATAGGTTTATCGGTCATTTGTATCTCTTCTTTGGTAAAGAGGCTCTTCATTTTGTCCATTTAAAATATTGGGTTATTGAGTTGGGAGTTCTTTATATATTCTGGATAGAAGCGTTTGTCAATACGTGTTTTACAAATATTTTCTCCCAGTCTGTGGCTCTACACTTTATGAACTTTTAAAGTGCACACTTTTGTATTTTATCAACTTTTTCTTTTGTAATTTATGCTTTTTGTATCTTATCTAAGAAATTTTTGCCTACCCAAAGGTTGCAAAGATTTTTATCTTCTGTTTTCTCCTGGAAGAGTTACGATGTCGGATTTCACATTTAGGCTTATGATTCATTTTGAGTTAATTTCTCCTGACAGGGCAAGTTATGGGTTGAAGTTGATTATTTTGCAAGTGGATTTCCAACAGTTTAGTACCATTTATTAGAAAAACTATCCTGGGAATTCCCTAGTGGTGCAGTGGTTAGGACTCTGCGCTTTCACTGCCAGGGGCCAGGGTTCAATCCCAGGTTGGGGAACTAAGATCCCGTACGTCACACGGCACAGCCAAAAAAAAAAAAAAAAAAAAAAGACTAGCCTTCTCCATTGAAAAGCATGAAACCACTGTTCCCAAGCAAGAGAAGGCTCTTTAGTACTTGGGCCATGGGCCTCCTTCCAGCCACAATGCCCTGAATTTGCACTGGCTTTGTCCCCCTCCCATTGGCCCACTGACCCTGGCTGCAGCCATTCCAGAAGCCTGTGATGTCATTAAACACCAGACAGAAACTCCCATTTGGGGGCTTGTTGGGCTGTGCCTACATACCTGGCAACCTTAGCGCCAAGAAGAGAATTCAGGGTGTGGTGGGAAGAAGCGTGAGTGTGCAAGGAGACCTGGGTTCCCCTTGCTGCTAACCAGCTGCCTGTTCTGAGCCTCTGGGCTCTGGGTCTCCTTCCTCACTGACAGAATGAAGGAGCCAGACAATATCATAGTGATGACAGGAACAACGTTTAAACATTTTTTTCTGGTGTGCAATTTCTTTCTTTTTTTGCTTATGAATTTGTAATATCACGATGATTCTGTGAGGTGATCTAGAAAAGTAGTCTGTCCCTAATACTAGCAAAAAAAGCTGAAGTTCAGAGAGGTCAATGTCTTACAGCTAGTGGTTAGGACTCTGCACTTTGTTGGTGGGAATTCCCACCAACAGTCTTTTCCGAAGTTTAAAATTGAACGTGCTTTTCATTTGCCTAAGCCGCCCCCGCCATGAGGTACATCATACCCATTATACACTCATTCCCATGACCTGCCTGGCCCTTGAACTGTGATGCTGTCACAGAATCAGAGATGTATACATTACTTATTTAATTTCACTAGATTTTAGTGTTTTATCATTGCATCTATTTATTCTTCTCTGTTTCATCACTTTCAGTACTCTTCAACTTGCTTATCTGCATCAAAATAGTTACAAGTACTGGCTTTTCTATAACAAACAACCAGACATACAGAGACAGATTACCTTTCGGGGCAAGGTTTACTCCTTCTACAAGAACAGAATGTGGTAAGACGTCAACTTTTCATCATTCTAAGTCTATCCACCCAAAAATCTTCTCTACTATTTTAGTCAAATAACATGGACAGAAACAAACAGAAGACTTTTTTGGAGAAGACGGCCTTCACCCCATCCCCCAAGGTTGCAAAGCAAAGGTAGGTTTCTGTCGATAAACGCAAAAGGGTCATTCTTACCTCTGGATTGAGACTGAAAGCTTTTGCTGGTTTTCCCACACAAAGAAAATCAAAAATGATTTCTTTCATTGCAAAATCTAAACGTTCCTACAGTGAAAAAGGGAAATCAAAACAAAGCATTATTTTAATTCAACATGAAAATGTCTGTTTTTGTCATATGCACCGAACAGGTGGCTTCTGAAAGAAGAGGGGTATCGCTTAGTTTGATGCATCACAGAGAATCCGTGAAGGAAAACCACGTCCGTCCGAACCTTCGGTGAAGCTGCTTCTGTTTCCATGTGGCATGTAGAGATGCTTTATATGATATAGGTAATTAGGCCCTAAAGCACAGAATGACTAACAACTAAAAACCAAAAAATGAAAACCAAAACACTCTGAGTATCTGAGCTTCTACACAGTGCAAACTCTTTCTGCTTGTCCTGCCAAAGCTGACACCTTCTTGAAACTCAGTTCAAAACATATTTTTAAAAATACCACTGCAAAATGACCATTTTCTTCTCTTCTCTAACATTTCCTACCCCTTGGCTCACATTACAACAGACAATCCTGCAAGTGAAATGAATAATCAACAACAATCCGAGAACTATTAAGGTCACTTAAATGAGGACGTTTACGCCAGATTCTAATAATTTGAGACAGTGACTGCTAAGATATGTCACGTTGATTTTATACAATATATTCCAGAATCATCAAAGCACGTTCTCAGCCACATGATAACTACATGTAGAAAAGTTCTGTTAGTTCATCCACCTGCAGAGCAAGTACTGTCCCTTCCCTACGTACAAATACTACAGAGACACTTCCTTGCACTAAAAACACAGAGAGATATTATATATTAAATGGTCTGTGAAGTAGCCATTGAACCTTATGTCTTTATAGCAATATCAGTTACACTTCAACAGTACTTTCATGCCTATTATTTCCCTTTATCCACACAACGTTCTGAGGGATACTGGGTAAGCACTTTCATCCACATTTTATAGATAAAGACACTGAGAATAAAGATGTTCTATGACTTCTTCAGGGTATGGAGCTGGCTCACGGCAGAGGCTGGACTGGAATAACCAGCTTTTCATGCTTCTCTATAAATCACAAGAAAGCCAAAGTTAGGATAAAAACCATTTACACACAAAGTGTTTTAAAAACTAGGGCTTCCCTGGTGGCGCAGTGGTTGAGAGTCCGCCTGCCGATTGATGCCGCGGACACGGGTTCGTGCCCCGGTCCGGGAGGATCCCACATGCCGCAGAGCGGCTGGGCCCGTGAGCCGTGGCCGCTGAGCCTGCGCGTCCGGAGCCTGTGCTCCGCAACGGGAGAGGCCACAGCAGTGAGAGGCCCGTGTACCGTAAAGAAAAACAACAACAACAACTTTTAAAAGTCTTGGGTCTAAATAGTAAACACTAAATGTTTAATATCATTGGACCCAGTTCTTAAGTAAAATAGTATGTGTGAAGTGCTTAGAACAGTTCTTGGCAAAGAATGAGTGCCTGATAAAAGCTAATATTCCTGTTACGTTCTTCTTTTTCACAGGGTGAAAGAGCATCAGGATTTATTTACTCCTCCAAGTTCACTAAATTATCGTCTTCTTATTTCCTCCAAACATACTCAATTTCCTCCTGACTTGAAGAATCTAGAGCAGAGAAGCAGGAACAAACAGGGCCTAGGAGTCAAGAGACCCTCTTACGAATAGGCTCTATGACCTCAGATCAGTCACTTAAACCCTGCCTCTCAGTTCTTTCATTGGTCAAGTGCTGAAGACACTTGGCACACCATGTCACAATTTGTTTTGAAGCAAAAGCAAAAAAAAAGCTATGTGTGAAAACACTTGCAAAACCATCCTGAAAAGTCTTCACACGTGAGATTATTTTAGACTCTACATCTGTTAGTACTTCATAAGAAGGAGGTGGCTACTTAGAGGCAATTAGAAGACTCTCACTGCCAGAAGCATCTCCATTACCTGGGCAATGAACTGGATGATTTTCACAAAGATGTTCAGAGGCATGTCCCTCGGCACCACACCACGGGACCCTTTGGGGAAAAGTGTTGTGATGATGGTTATAAGACGGCTGAAAGATAAGGGAGAAAAAGAGAAAACAAGCAAGATTGGCTGAGCTCCTGTACATTAAGGGAAAATGGCAGGTGCTTCATCTTATCTAAGTATCAGAGAGAACTCAGAGAAAGAAAACAAACCACTTCATCTCTTTTCCATTAGCATAATTACTCTCTGAAAAGGTTTTCTGGAAAACTAAGGGCAGCTGGAAAATTATAGCCACTTCCTTTGTTAAAGTGGTGAATGTAGTCCTGACACAGAACTTGGCAATCCTGGTAGAGGCTGGAGTTTCTGTAATGGCTGTTGAGCCAACGTGTAAGGAAAGCCTGAAAAGGTCCAGAGGACTTAGAGCTTTTACAGACTGTCAGCTTTGAACAGCTTCTAGTTTGGTTAGCATAGTTGGCAATGACACAAAACACCCTTTTCACTGGCTGAGTGATGTGGTTACAGTTAACTCAGTGATGGGGTTACCATTAACCCAAGCCAGCTCCTTACCTCTGAGTGGCTGTGTTGCTTTCACATTTAATTCGAATCATGTAAACCCAAAGTAATCTGTACAGAGATTCCAGTGCAACTCGAGCCATCTTGGGGTCTTTATTCTACAACAGAAACCAAGATAAAAGATTGCAGATTAAATGGTACTGTACAGAGGTTATTCTTTTCTGAATGCCTGGTAATGGAGGACCACAGGTGGGTGGTAGGGTGCCTATGAGGTACACTGCACCACCTGGGACTTATGGGGTATTTGCCTCCTGGTGCCCATTGGGTAAATAATCTCTGAGAATGGATCCAAATAGCCAAGAGGGCAGGACTGAGCAGTTCGGGGGGAAGTCATGTCTTTCTCTCCTTTCTAAGGTGAATACTGGCGATTGCTTTCTTCCTCCAGGTCCTAGGGAACCACATCCCCTGGCGCCAAGAGGAGAATCAATCCGTCCTACTGTTGATTATGCCCTTGTAAACACCACCCACCTTCACCTCCCATCTCTTTGCCCTCCAACATCTATTGAGACTAATAATATATAATAAGCACTGGGATATAGAGATAAAAGTTTATCCTTTTTCCCTAAGATGCTCACAGACGATGGGGAAGGGGTGGCAGTTGGGAGACAAATAATAAACAGTCAACTCAAAGACACAGAGAAAAACTGGCGGGGACGGGAGCTAGAGGATGGAAAGAAGGGCAACCTATGGCAAACACAAGGACTGGGGTCAGGAAAGGTTTCCAGGGGCAGACGAAAACTCAGACGAACTTAAATCCATTCACTCATTTGTTCATTAAGCAAACATTCGAGTGGCTACACTGGGCCAGGTACTATGCTTGACACTAGAGAACAAGATGATGGGGAGTGAAGAGCACTTTACAGAGAGGCAACAGCACCAAGAAGCTAAGAGAGCAGGTGAAGGAGTCATGTTTCAGAAACTGGGGATGGTTTTTCTGCCAGGACACAGGGCCAGGCGAAGGAGCCGTGGCTGAGGAGGCTTGAGAAGAACCCTACGTGCCATGCTAAATAACGGGACCAGGGTTCTCATGATGGTGACAGGAAGCCACGAAGCGCAAGGAGACCATGTGAGAAGTCTGCAGCGTGGGGCATGAAGCAGGGGCAGGGAGGCAGCCAGAGCACAGCTGCCAGCTTCCAGGGTCTAACAAACAGGCCAGGTGGGGGGAATGGATTTCATCACTGGATGGACATCACCTTCATTCTTCCCCTTCTGACTCTCACTCCATCCTTTCAACTGATTTTATAGGTTTTATGTACAAAGTATGTTTTGAATTTGGCATCTTCTCCATTCCCACTTCCTCTGTTACAGTTCAGGCTTCCAGCACCTTCTCCTGGGATGCTGCAGTAACCTCCTAAACAGTCTCCCTAAATTGATTCCCTCACTGCTGTCCTGTCTTCCACTGATTATAATCCTTTCTATTTAAAAATCAGAGACTGGGTGGTTTTCCTGATGCCTATGGGATCAAGGGAACATTTCTTGCACGGCATACCTGACCAGACAGTATCTGGCTCTAACCTACCAGTGAAGGATGCCACCCGTTCTGTTTTTCTCCCACAAGCTCCCCAAACTCTAGTGAGGCCACGTTCATTCCATGTCTGCATCAGGAGTGGGTTTCCTACCCTCCCCTGTGTCTTTCTTTTCTACCAGGTGAACCCCACTCTTTCACAGCTTACTTGAATGTTCCCAACTCCGTGCAGGCTTTCTCTGTTCCTCCCCAATATCCTGAATCCCATCCATTAAAACGAATTATTCCCTCCTGAGTGTCCCGACCCTCATACAAGTATGTAACATAGCCTTTCAGCTCTTTACTTGTGGTCTTGCATAGACATCAGTTCCCACATGAAGGTGGGTTCTCTGAAAGTGAGGGGCATTATTTACCCAACATCTATTAGAATTCCTGCCACTCCACAGGGGATCAATACATGTTTGCTAAACAGTCTTCAAACGTCACTCAACGTTCCTATAGGTCTTTTGCTTTTACATTACTTCTCTTCCCTACTCATTCATTAATCTCGTCACAACCGTTTCTGCTGTTCTATTCTAAGTGTAGATAATTCGGGTCCTGATTTGTTAAGAATTCTTAACGGTTTAGACATAATCTAGGACAAGTTTACCTTTAAGCTACTTGCTGAATAAAGATGAGTCACATAAATAAATTCTACGGAAAAGACTGTAGGGGGTAGTTTTTTAGATTTAGAAGATTTCTTATGCCTAAATAGTTTTAAAATAACTTCTTGGCATGAAATTATTATGAAATTCTAAATTTCTATATGCATTTTGGTCTCATTCCGGATTTTTTTCTTCTATTAATCTAAATAAGTAAATAAAGAAAATGATAAAACACATCATTTTAATTTTTGAGGCTTTATGATGTGTTTTACTATCTGGTATGGCCTACCTTCCACCATCCACTGCTCTTTTTCTTTTCTTTCTATTTTTAGGGCTTTCCCAGATATTCCTGTATATTTATTCTTCCAAATAAACTTTATAACTACTTTTCTAGCTCCAGGCAACAAAAAAGCCCCAACTTTTTAGAAGCACACATTTATACATAAAAGATTTTTTTTGTCTGTTAGTAAAACAAGTGATACACCTTATAACTTGTTGAATGTCTTGGTTACGTAAAGGAATTTTAATAAACTACTGAAATAGTAAAGTTGCGTTTAAAATATTCCATCATTTAAAAATTTCAGGAATTGTAATTATCTATCCTCTAATCACTCCAGATCAGCAAATGTCTATGATGTTAACACAGTGGTTAAAAGCAGACTCTAGACACACACTGCCTGGGTTTAAACCCATCCTTGCTCTGTAATTTATTAGCTGTGTGGCCAACCTCAGGGAACCTCTGTAATCTCTCTGGGCCTGATTTTCCCTGACTATGAAACGCAGATACTAATCCTCTCTCCCTCCTAGGAGTGTTAAGAGAACTTAAGAGTTAGCACATAGAGGGAAGTTAGCACTGTTCCTGCCCATAGTAACTATTATTACGTACAAGGTGCAGATTCAGTAGCAAACAAAGGACATTAGTCTCTGACTTCAGGGAGCTTCGTTTCTAGTGGGAATGTCTCCTCCTTTGTGAATTTCCCTTTATTGGTGTATCTATTATTTTATATTCATATTTGCATAGTGTGTCATTCAAAATTCTCTCTTGTGCCTTATCTCGCACTGTGAATCATGGCCAGGTAGGGCAAGTAGCATCTAACTTTCATTTAGGAGCTTAACTAAGATCTCTAGTTTAAATGATTCCGATTACTGTCAGCTGTTTAACTTCTTTTACACTTTTTCCCTGTCCTCCTACCCACAATTATCTTTTGGGGGCATGCTGTTATGACTGACGTGCTTTTACTCTTAAGAATATGTTTGAGATCGTCTATTTGTGCTCCCACAGAGACTGAAGAGCAAAGTGGCTGACTTAAGTTTTTATTTTGTTTTAACCGTGGATCCTGTACCGGTAATTGCTTTGTAGCATTTCAAGATGATATCACTGATCACTGCAATTCTCTCCTAAAATGGTTTCCCTTGTTTCTCTTCCATTCTCGGCATTATCGTATGATATTCTTAAACTGCAAACATGATTGTTTACTTCCCTGCATTTAAAGCACTTAAGTGGCTTCTAATCACCTCCTGGACGACGTCCAAATTCCATGATGTGGTGCATGAGGGGCCTTTGGTGACCTGGCTCTCCCATCACCACCCTCCGCCTCCACCCCCACTGTGCTCTGTGCCATAACATCCCTTCTGCAATTCATCGAATGCCTGGAATGCCTCCCCCTACCCTTGTTTTACTTGGAAAATTCCTACTCCCCAGCGAGATTCATTAGGTGTCACTCCTGTGTTACGTTCCCCTGCCCCTCCACTCCTTCCTCCATCCCAGAGAGATTACCAAGTGTTCCTGTTCTCTGACTTCTAGAATGCTGTTCTATGCCTTTACTTGTATTGATATGTTTCCTACCAGACTGTGAGCTCCAGGAATTTTGGACTGTTCATCTCTGTGCCCTCAGTGACTGCCGTACAGCAGGTTATCAGTAAATATCAATTTTTTTTTTAAAAAGCAAACTGTGAGTAGTAGCTGAACAACGTGAAATGTCTTTATATAGAAACTGTAGAAAAGGCAACCCTTAGTACGTAGCTGAAGCTAATGGACACGATATTACTAAACATCTTACACTTTTACAGCATTCTGATATTTCAAAAGTACTTTCATAGACCGTGACATCAATTGGGTGATTCTGTCATTGACAGAAGCCAAATCACTGGCTCAAGTCTTCAAGCCAGTAAAGAACAGGTGGGATAGGAACTGACTTCTGGTCCAGTAAGGACTGTTTTCTCAGAAACTGG
This sequence comes from Phocoena phocoena, assembly GCF_963924675.1. Classification (NCBI taxonomy): domain Eukaryota; kingdom Metazoa; phylum Chordata; class Mammalia; order Artiodactyla; family Phocoenidae; genus Phocoena; species Phocoena phocoena. The sequence continues at coordinate 8,567,832 of NC_089236.1, read as the reverse complement.
AATGTGTATATTACAGGATGCTTACTACACCAGGTGTTGTTATCAAAATTGTACACATATTAACTCTTTTTAATTCTCAGAATCATAAAGTGGATACTGTTATTGTATCCTTTCACAGATGAGGAAATCAAGGCCCAGAGGGGCTAATAAGTGGCGGAGCCAGCATCTGAACCTAAGCAATCTGGCCCCGGTGTCTTCCAAACATGAATCTTCCCACTTAAGTGGAAGTATTATATGGAGGCTGGTCAAATATGCTGCTGGCATCTACTAGACTGTACTCTACTTGAAAACAGGACTTTTTCCTCATTGTCTTTGTATGTCAACAGCAGCTAACATAACAAGGTCTTGATATATAGTTTCAGGATTTTGACACTTTTAACCTACGTCTCAAACCACCGACTTCTGTGTCAAAAGTCTCCACTCCAAGATGGAAAGACTATTCTATTCTTCCACTGGAATACACTTCTCAATTAATTAATTAACCAACAACTTATCTATACTAGCTCTGAGGTTACAATGATAAAAGTGTTCAAGAATCTAGTAGGCTTCAGAGTGGATCATTCCCTGGTCTCCTGCATCTCATCTCAGTGCTGGTCACAGACAGACTTCATGTGACATGTCAACCTGCCCAACACCACGCCCACCTTCTTTAAATTGTGCTTTTGACTTAGTTAAAGCAATTCAGTGTTAACAGTAACAAGTAGGGAGCACTGAATTCACTGATAACTTGGCTAGTGACAGGGTCATTGGACAGACCCATGTTTCCCACGACCCATCAGCTGACCACTTGCACCCAGTCACCCAGGCTGCTTATGAATATGCAAATTCATCGGCTGCACCCAGACATTCTAAACCAGAATCTCCGGAGGTAGGTTTCAACAAGTTGCATTTGTAACAGGCTTCCTTAGAGATCCTTACGCACACAGAGATAAAGATCCACTGATTACAGATCAATAAATAATTTTAGTCTTTTGATCTTGTTATCCTCAAAACTCTTCTAGATTTCTCCTGCATTGCAACTAAAGCAACTGAAGTAAACCTATTTCTTTCTCATATTTCCTTGCACATATCACAGTCAACACCTTCCTTCCTTTTGGCATTTCCTTTTGATACCTGAATCAATTTACTCTGATCATAATTCAATCTTTTTGATGACTGTATTATCTAAACAACATATGTGCTGTAGTTTAGGATAACCTCTAAAATTTCTGTACCAAAAATTTACAGAGATTATTTTTCTATTCATTGGCTGAATAAATAAGGCATTCACAGAAAGTAACACACCTGTCATCTGATCACTAATTTTTGGACTCAAGTTGTGTGCGCTATTAGAATTTATAAATTCCACTTTGAAATGTGCCTGACAGATCTGAAACATAGATAAGAGATTTTCTCGTTTATAGAAATAAAGTTAATATTAAAGCAGTATAACTATTTCTTGAAAATTAATATTTAAATAGCTAATACTGCATCACTTACATTTGATATTTGCAAAGAGGACAGTAGTTGTTTTAAATGGTACCATACATTTTAATGGATTCAGGCAATGACTGTGGAATCCTTAATATATTACTCAATCCTTCCCCTCATAAAATAGAGATATCATTAATATCCTTACTTTTATGTGAAAAGTTAAGAAAAAGCACTCTTTTGACTTCATAGTGATTATTACACACAAAGATATACTAAGTGCCAAACACAAGTTTCATCAAACAAATTTACGGCAACGAAACTCTGAGACTCTTAGTGGAAAGCAAAAGACCTTCCTTGTCCCCTCCTTTTCCCTGCCCCTTCTGAATCCGTAATTCTTTATCATAATATCCTATTTGATTTTCTTCACAGCAGTTATCACTATCTGAAGTTTTTTTCCTCATCTACTTGTTTACTTGTTTCCTGTCTGTTTCCTCCACTAAATTACAAGGCCTAAGAGACCAGCGTGTTACTATCTCATTCATCACTTATTCCCAGCACCTGGAACAGTGCCTGGTACAGTTCTAGTGAAGAATTGTTGACCAATTGACTAAGCGAATGCATTCAAGTCCCAGTGCAAATAGTGACTGAGACAAAAGAAGAATCCTTTTTAATTCTGTACTTTGGTTTCTAGTACTATGAAGCTAAGCCGACTAATGTCTAACCTTCAGATGATATACCTTCAATATTGCCATCTGAGCAAAATTTTTAGAAAAACGTAACTAATATCATGAAAGCACAGGAGGAGGTCAATGCGGCCTGTGACATTGTCATGATAATCCATGACATGTATGTAAAGGCCCTACTGCTGGCCTGGCTCCTAACAGATCTCCAATTAATGAGACCTATTGTTGTTATTAGTTATACAGTAAATAGATTTCTTAACTTCTGGGGTTTCCTTTTTTGTTTGTTTCTGTGATCAAGACCTCACTGGTATATTATATTCATTATTTTAAGGAAAAGGAAATTTAAAGATTCTCCCAATTATATTATCCATTTTCGAGGATAAGAAACGTGTACATAGTTATTATGAACATAATAATTATGACATTTTAAAAGAACTATTAATAAATGGGGATTCATGACAAAAAAAAGTACTATTAAGTCAGTTTTTCAAAACATATTTCCCTTTTTCAGAATGAGATATATTACGGCAGATGTGAAGGGAATGTATCATTTTAAAATAGCTCAATATGTTCAGATTCTGACATAAAATACATAGAAGAAAAAAGTATTGGTCACTACTTACCAGGGGGTCCTGAAAGATGTCAAGGTCGTGGTGAGAAGGTGTTGTAAACTTCTCACCACTTTACAAGGGTCTATCGCTAATACGTGGTTGACCGAGTTAACAAGTGTAAATAAAGACTTCACGTTTGTGTTACCAAAGCAGCCTGCTTCTGACAGACTGACGCTGAGGATAAACCAGGGCACTGACGTTAAATGAGCATTGAATCCGAGAGCTTGTTTACTTTGAAAGCAGATTTTTCACACTCACACACATTTCTATTCTGCTGTATGTCACGCTGCCACCTTGATGGCTCTCCCCTGCAGAACATATCAAAGGTGGCTACCAAGTTCAACACGTAAGGTTCAAACACTGGGTTCATTATACTTGAGTACATATAGGGGATGGGGAGACAAGTAGGGGAGGGGATGCAGGGAAAAAGGGATGGTGACCAGAGGAAAGAGCTGGATTGGTGGTCCTTTCTGAAATGATATGTTTGGCTCTAAATCCCACAGAATACTGAAGCCATTCAAGACAAAGTGTACTCCTAAAGCCATGTTAGTTTTTCCTCAGGTATTTCTTCCCTGTCAAGGACACTTGAGGAGGTTTGGAAGGTTTTCTGTAATTTTTTAAATGGTCCCATTTAATCCCTACTGGGTTTAGTTCTAAATATGTGCGATACAATTTTATTTCGATTGTAACTCATCACGTTTAGTTCTAAATACGTGTGATACAATTTTATTCTGATTGCAATTCATCAAGGATCTTTCTGTATCTTTTACCCTTGAGGAGGTGAATTCCAATAATTTATTACCCATAAAGTGAAATATCATTGCCTTTCCGTTGCCTAATAACTACCTCTTTCATGCTTCATGGATTACCAGACCTCCAGAAATGGCACAGGTAACTCCCTACTCCCAACTTTTACATCCCTCCTTGTCTGCATCATGCATTTTGAAACTTCATTACATATCCCCCAATGAAATGCCAAGTTCCTTGAGAACAGGGACCCTAGATCTAATTTTTATAGAACTAACATCCCTATCTTTCCAATTCCCGGCACCTTCCCTAGCACCTCTACTCCTTCTGATCCTATTGCCTTTCCCTTTGAGAAATCCTGATGCTTGAAATGTTTGCACAGGGAAACACCATGAGCGTGCAGCCCTTCTCTCTAGGGCTGTGTGTAACCCTGTTATTAAGTCTTTCTGGTGGGCTTCGACCAGACCTTCAAACAACATTCTAACTTTAAAGCAATTAAGTGCAAAGTAAGATTATGCTGCTGTATTTCAAAAGCAACTCCAGACACCAAGAATTTTGGTATTTTTGGCCACAACAGTAAATTGTCAGGCAAAACACTATTTTGGTTCTAACTAAAATTCATCACAAACACATTTAGCATAATATATACAGAAGAATGAACATTCTTAATCATTTCTCTTTTTGTTTCATTTTGAACAAAATGAGCTTTTCCTCTTTGTGTAAAATGTAGAAGAAAAAAATATTTAAATGGAATAGCGGAATAACTTAAAAATGGACCAATATAACAAAAAAATGACATTGGGTTACATGTTGGAGGCGTTTGACAGATGGATAAATCCCTGAATCAAACATCTGAAGGTGGCCATTATATAATAGCTGATACCCTGAAAAACACTGTGTTTTCCAGAATTCTTAAAAGCTAATTCTATATCCACTGCTATTATATTTCCCTGCCAATTTGAAGAAAATAAACGATTCTAATCTTGGATTTCACAATCAGCTTTTAGAGCCAGTACATAGCTGGTGCTTAAAACAGCCCCAATGCAGACTATTGTGTCATTATATGATAAGTGACAAAATAATATAATTAATCTTGACCATTTCACCAAATTAAAGGGTCTTAGAACAAAAAAGACCAGGCAATATGTATAAAAACATACAGCACTTTACAACTAAGTGCATTTCAAAAATTCTAAAGAAGCAAGTATTAACCTGGTAAAATGAATTCAACATCTTTGGACACAACTGTGAAAGATACGTGCTATTTGCACATATTAGAAACAGTGTTCATTTAGTTGTCTTTTATCAATAGGTCACTAAAACTTAAAATATGTTCACAACATTAAAAGTTATAAAGCCTATTTTAAAGCTAACCATTACAGTTGTTTTAACTGTAGGTTCCTCGGTTTCAGGCACCCTGAATTGGTTCTCATGTCACCCAGCATCTGAACAGCTGTTGTTCAGTGAATGCTTCGGACTGACTGGCACGTGGCTTTAACAGAACATCTTCAAACAGTCACAAATAACAGGGACAGGAAATAAGTGTTCTCTGCTACTAGGTCAATCCTCCCACAGAATGGAATGTTTCCCACCCCCCCCCAAATATTTCCCTAGCCTGGAGGAGGTTAGAGAAAGGCTGGAGGAGGTTTAGGTGAGCTTCTGCCAGTGAAGTGTGGCCTCCCTTTTTTTAATCATTTAGAAAAAGTGTGACCATAGATGCATATAGAGGGGTATTTAATTCTACCTTTAAAATAATCCTTCCTAGGGACCTCCCTGGTAGTCCAGTGGCTCAGACTCCACACTCCCAATGCAGGGGGCCCAGGTTCACTCCCTGATCAGGGAACTAGATCCCACGTGCTGCAACTAAGACCCGGTACAGCCAAATAAATATTAAAAAAAAAAAAAAAAAAGCTTCTAAAGTGATCCTTCTTAGGCGAGATTTTACAACATTGTAAATTGACTATACTTCAATAAGAAAATTAAAATTTTAAAAAAATTTTAAAAGAAAAGACTTTCCCCCCCAATTTGACATGATTTCTCTTAACCCCAGTCGCCTTCTAAAACTGACTATATTTAATAAGGAAAACTCTTATTATTTTTTTCATTATTCCAAAATAGTACAGGATCATTTCCCCTGCAGACATCAGGAGTCACTCTCAAACACACAAACCGGGTAGGACTCATACATATTTTTATAGAAGACTTTTCTGAGCCGACAAATACTAACTTTGAGGTTGGATAAGCAGTTGTTGAGGAAAACGTGCCACCTGTTCAGGAATAGCTGCTTCTGGCTGACGCAGAGCAGACAGGTCACCAGCGGGTACAAAGCCTGAGGAGAGAGAAGATGAGGTCACAGGGTGATGTCTATTTCAACCAACCAGGTGACACACGCTCTCTGGAACCACCACCCACTTTGTAACACACCCAGGCGCAACAAGTGTGGTGCAGACATGGATATTTTGCGAATGCTTTCTGAGGACGATGGGGATGGAATGCTCTAGAGTTATGTAGAGGGTAGAGAGTGAGTTTCATGGATCATAAGTGGAAATCTGATTCACTGATTTAGTCTTCACTCATACATTTTAAAAACAAACTATCGTAGATCCCTCTCAAGCCTCAGGAAAAAAAGCAGGAAGGCACACTGATTTTGAAAATGTTACTGGCTTTTGTGCTCATAAACATCTACCAGTTTGTCCCTGTCTTAGATAGAGGTAGGTGTATATGTTTTCTCTTGCATGCAATCCTCCTGTAATTAAGGAAGATTCCTAAAAGAAATGTTACTGCATTGGTAAACTCCACCCAGACAAATTTAACCGCAGAAGGAATCTGCTTACGAGTGATTAAACAGAGGTGCCACTGTGCTTTTCCTGCCTAACTGGGCAGGTTTCCCGCAGCAACTGGAGAAGACAGAAAAGCTTGTGGGCAGCCACCCAAACAATATACATGCAGAACCCACCACCATTTTGCTGAACCAGATTATGGCGCTCCCCAAAATTAGGGCTAGTGAAGATTAAAACAAAAATATAACTCGCTCATCCATTAACTTGAATTAGCAAAAATCTATTGCCACAATGAGACTCAGTGCTTAACAATCCATACACTTATTTTTTTGTTGTTGTTAACTTAGTTTTAAACTGACTTTGAACTATTACTGCCATTGAGTGCAACTCTAATTCCAGCCAGTAATTTAAAAACAAAAATACAAGCAGTCACAACGACCACAGAATGTAGACAAATGAGCAAATCTGTCACCACTGCCAGCAAAGCAACTATTTGCTCAAATAATGGTGGTAATGTTCATACTTTAAAGATTAGCATAAACAAGGCTAGAAACCAGCTCCCTAAGCAACCCGCTTCCTCCATACTATCACAATTACAGCTGGTCTACCACCTGCTGATTCATAAACCAGAGCTTTATTTACCATGGAGGAAAAAAGTTGTGGGAATTTAAAAGACTTTTCTATGCTGCTCTTCAGTACAAAAGCATTCCCCGAAACTGTTTTCTCAGCCTTCACAGAATCTTTCCAATGGCCAACTATCTGTGTCCCAACTCCCTTTCCTGCCTGGTTCCATTTTGATTCTGAATATCAGGATGGGAATTAGCCAGTGAAGCTTCCTGGGGATTGAGAAAAGAAACTGTTGTTATAAACTTTAGTCTTCAGATTGAAAAAATACTCAGAAATTAAAATAAAAATAAGTTAAACCCATCTTGAAAATAAACAGCAGAATCTTTAGGACTAGAAGGGTCCTTGAGGTGACATGGTCCAATCCCCTTATGTTACCTTGATTCAGTCATGGTCAGTAATAGGTGGAAGCTCCAAAATTTGAAATGCTACCTCTCTTTGAGGAAGCTGTAGGTAATTCTCCCATCTGTGGAACCCTTATGACTCTCAAATAGATTTCAGCCTAGGAATTTTAGTCTCTGCAGTTTTGTCTTTTGAATTTTCTCAGAGTTTACTAACCAAGGAATGCTTCTTTCGAGAAGAAAGTTCCAGCGTGGTATCATATAGGCTTTCAACAAAGTTTCTGAGGCAGGGAACATTTACTTCATTTTTAACAGCCTGAAATAGAGATGCATGTTTATATTATATTAATGAAATTGTTCCTTCTCTAATCCAATTTGACGAAGTTCTTAAAAATGAAAATGTAACTCACAGCAGCAACTGGGACAAGAATTTCAACGAAAAGCCCAGCCAAGGCATGCTTGATATCTTTGTCTTTGACCTCGAGGAAGTAATGTGCACATTCCTAAGAAGTAGAAACAGAGCAAAGGGAGGGAGGAAGATTGAAATGTGCACAGAAAATGTATGTCAGCAAATTTAAGCAAATAGACCTTAATTTAATCACACCCAATAACACAGCATATTCCACAATCTATTAAAAAAATCACTGGATTCAAGCATTTATATTTAAGTTCACAAGATCTTCCAATGACATTTTACAAGGCTGGTTTTCTCACTCTCCCCCTGACTTCTATGCCCAAGTCACTGAAAATCACTCTGTCCTTTGCTGAAAGGACAAAGCATCTATAACCAGCAAGCAGACATTCATCCACTGACTTACTAGTTGGTTCATTCAGTGACTCATTTGCAAGAAGTTTCTATTGACTACCTACTGTGTGGGGGGCCCTGGGGCCTTGATTAACCCACAAGCACAGATCCCCAGAGGAGGTAACCATGGGAAGAGAGGCAGAAGACATTAACCTTATTTTAGGCCCTGACAGCCCTGGGCACAGAGCTGTTTACTTGTTAGGCCCTGACATTTTAGGTGTTTATTATTCAGATAGTTTCATGAGCACATCTGGAATGCTTCCCTTCCCCACCTCAGACAAGAAACCTTTGAATAGTTTCTTAAGCAAGGATGTCTCTGCTTGTGGACTCCTGTCTACAAAAGGGTATTTTTGGCTGCCCAGGGAATAATATATTAGAAGAGTTGGCCTGTCCAGAATTCTGCCAGCCCCTTTCCCCTTCCTGGCCTTTTGGGTAGTAACTTACTGTGGTCTTTTTTACATGTTGTTTTCATGGAAAGGTCCAAGGCTACGTGTATTGGTGATGACACTTTAATATCTGTGTCAGCTATTACGTCTTATTTTCAGTCCACATTGGAACTATCACCAGCAACAGTTACTCAAGTTCCCAGTATATCAGTATCATACTAAGACATCAGTCCGAGATAGGCACTGCCAGAATGGGAAGTCTTTGAGAGTTTCCCAATACAGAATGGAGCTTTATGGTCCCCAGAATTGTGGCCCTTTTCCTACATTATTTTGCATACATATGTAAATACTGTCTCAAATCTTAATTCAAGTACACAGATACACCAATCATTAGCATGAGAGATAAAAACAGTTAGCATTTAGTGAGTCCTTACCACGTGCCAAGAATGCTCAGAACCACCTTCCAAAGTTAGTGTCATTATTACCACTCTGCAGACAAGGTAAGTGATGCTGGGAGGGGCTAAGTGTGACTTGCCCAAGGTCACAGAGCTGGTAAGTGCTGAAGCTTGAATTCAAACCCAAGAAATTTGATACAGGGCCTATATTCTTTTTTTTTTTAACTTTTTTTTTTTTTTTTTTTTTTTTTTTCAGTACGCAGGCCTCCCACTGTCATGGCCTCTCCCGTTGCGGAGCACAGGCTCCGGACGCGCAGGCTCAGCGGCCATGGCTCACGGGCCCAACCGCTCCGCGGCACGTGGGATCTTCCCGGACCGGGGCACAAACCCGTGTCCCCTGCATCGGCAGGCGGACTCTCAACAACTGCGCCACCTGGGAAACCCTAAACTGCTTTTTTGAGATACAATTCACATACCATGCAATTCACCCTTATAAAGTATATAACTTGATAGCTTTTAGTATATTCACAATTGTACATCTTTCACCACAATCAAATTTAGAATCTTTTCATTATCCCAGAAAGAAACTTTGCACCTGTTAGCAGGCATCCCTAACCTCTGCATCCACGGCGTCCTCCTCCAGCCCTACACGACTAATCTACTTTCTGTCTCTTCCGATTTGCCTATCCTGGACATTTGCTATTATGAATAATGCTCCTATGAACGTTTGCATTCAAGTTTTTGTGTGGACATATATTTTCATTTCTCTTGGCTACATACCTAGAATTGGAATTACTGGATTATATAGTAATTCTAGATTTCAACGTTTGAGGAACTGCCAAACTGTTTCAGAAGCTGCTGTGCTGTTTTCCATTCCCACCACAGCATATGAGGGTTCCAATTGCTCTGCATCCTCACCCACAGATAACTTGCTGTTGTCTGTCCTTTCGCTCAGAGCCATCCTAGTGGGTATGAAGTGGTACAACTTACACTCATAACCCCTGTATCTAAACTCTTTATTAAGATCCTCACTAGATCTAATTCACAGCAGCATTAGAAAAAAAAACTCTTTAGATACTAAAGTTTTATAAAATCTAATAGAGCTGTGCAGACTTCCTCGGCATTCCAGTGGTTAAGACTCTGCGCTTCCAATGCAGGGGGCACAAGTTGGATGCCTGGTCGGAAAACTGAGATCCCACAGGCCTGCCTCGTTGCCAAAAAAACAAAACAAAACAAAACAAAACACACACACACACACACACACACACACAGAGAGAGAGAAAAACTAATAGAGCTGTGTATTCTGGGAAATCCTCATTAACAATAATTCTTTTTTTTAGTACATAATGGTGAACACTGTGTCACAGACACCTAAACCTGTATGGTTTAGTTGATTTTTTAAAAATTGATTCCTTTTTATAGTATGAATAAAAAAGATATCATTACTTAAAGTTCTGATGCCTGGAAATGTTAATATCGCCAACTCAATGCTATCGATCTCAAAAAGGGACAAACCAGCTATATTTTACTGAGAGAACGATATGCAGCCAATGGGTAAAAAAGAGGAAAAAAAAGTCTACAAATAAGATTCTACTGTACACCCTACTCCAAAGGTGATATGAGTTTAAAAATGAACTTAAGTGCCTGAAACTCTATTACTTGGTTACGAAGCCCTTTATGAATTATTGAGGAAAGAGCGTAGGATTCTTTTACGTATGGGCGAGTGAATGGATTCTCACCGTCCAGGTCAGTCACCCTAAGGAAGGCAGATGCTTCAAGCTGACAGCCCCTTAGTTCTCCTGCCCAAGACAGTACCTGCATAAACTGGAGAGAGGCCTCGAAGTCCTCCACCGGATACATCTTAATTCGAAAGAACTTCATCCCCATTATCAAGCTGATAATGCTTTGAACAACATATGGGCTCTGCTCTTTGTGCCGTAATTCTTTGAGCTCTGCCATAAATTTCTTCTTTACAGCAGGGAATCTAAGAAGAGAACGTGAGTGATTTATCAAATAATGGGTAGGAAAGTAACTGTAATGCAGGTCCCCAGCATCTAAGAGTGACAGGGCACAGTGACGGGGACCTTCGAATCAGCTGAAGTACAATGGCTGTCTTCTTGTAAAGGTTTTGATATTGAGGATATAGCAAAGAGTCCCATCTTCTCCTTTCTTCTCTTATTCTATCAGATGCTCAATGTCTCCTTCAGGCTAGGGAGAAGATCCAAGGTTATTTAGAGCCTCTCAAAATGGTTCAGCCCTTAAACTGAGCATGATGAAAAGCTCCATTTCCTCAGGCTTAGCAATTTCCCAGGTACTTACAGACCCCAAGGGCCTGAAGTATCCAACTGTGAGATGGGCAATAACATAGGAGGCCAGGTATTTCTGACGATGACAGCAAATAACACCAAGTAATATTCCTACATCCATTTCCACAGTTTTCTGTTGTTGCTTCTTTTATAGTTTTAGGTTAATGACTATTGAAAAAAATATTTTCAGGTTGAAGGAAAATCTAGTAATGGGAAAATTCAAATCATCTCTAAAAGCTCTCTAATCATGTATGGGATTTTACAAATAAAAAGACACAGTCCCCAAGGAACTTAAGGTATTTATATTGTTTGAAAGTAAAATAATATTAATAATTAATAACATTAATTACAACAACAACATTATCATAAAAAGTTTAAAAAGAGAATAGATCCTAAGAGGATGGAAAGTAGCCTAAGGGTAAAGGAACACATACAAACAAGTCATCCAAACTATTTCTGCGATGGCTGATTTGACTATTGCTTAAAAAAAGGAAAAACAAGGAAAGCATCTAAGACTCACTGTATTTTGTTTCCTGAAACTCTCAGCCTGAGTTTCTGCAAAGGATCAATTAGAAGCAAGGCATGATCACAGAGGGTAATTACGACTATAAAAGTTAAAGGCCAATTAATAGAATCCCAGAAGTTTGGAATCGCAACTTTTGACACCTCAAAGCAGAAATTTTAGGACATATAAGGGAAGTGGTAAACATACAGATACGGTGTCACCAAAAGGCAGTGCAAGAGGTGTGTGATTGGCAAGTTGGCTGTTGCGGGCTTCGTGAGAGCGGCAATTTTCCCGTTCTCGGCTGGAATGCAGGAGGTTACATGGTGTTCATTTGGTAACAATTTGTTAAAGTTGTCTGTATTTTCTAAACAACTTATGGATTTTTCTTTATGTTTGCTGCATACGAAAGAAAAAGATTTTAAGAAGGCAGTGGAGCAGAAAATAGGTAGTGAATGCGTTTCCATTTTATGAATGAAGAAACAGATTGGAAGGTCAAAGTGAAAAAGGTGAGACTTTGTGATCTTCTGCTGTGAATTCCAGGAATTTCCACTATTTTGTAGCTGCCTTAGACAGTCATGAGCTGTGAAATGTAGTCCCTGTCTATTTAGAACAGTATACAGTTTAACTGGAAAGGTAAGACAATGTAGCACTGACCAGGAGCCATGTGAATAATAGTAATAATTTTAATAAGAATAATAACCAGTATTATTATTTATGAGGTATGTTACCATGGGCCTGGGAATTTGCCTGGATCTCTCTGGTCCTTCAGGGAGGTTAAATGCCCCAGGCCAAATCACTTTCTCATATCTCACACTGTCCTTTATGTGAATAATACACCTGAAGAGGCTCCGGGGGCACTGGACAATGAAGGGGCTCTTTCCAGCTGGACAATCAAAGATTTCAGAGGTGATTTATGTTAGGGTAAAGGGTGAACAGAGGTTTTAGGTAGAGACAGATGAAGGACAGGAAGCAGAAACGGCATAGCAAAGAGAAGGAAGTGACACTTTCAATCAAGATTATAAAAATTTATAAAATCTATAAAAACTAGATTTTTTAAAATTATATTTTATTTCAAATTATTTCCCAACAGTAAAAAAAAAAAAAAAAAAAACTATGGTTTTAATTTTGAAATGTGAGACTTAAAAAGAAAAAAGTAACTTTACAGGTTAGAGTTATATTGTTTTAAAGATCACATGATACTTAGAAAGTGTGTTTTTCTTTTCTAATCCGTGACTAAAACAAGGAGAGGGAGGAAAAGGCAGGTTATTTGTACACCTCACTATTTCAGTACTCTCACGAGTTAGTGGCTAAAAGTCTATTTCTCATTTAAAAATAAATATAGCTATCTTTTACTTTAAAAAGTCCCACATGACATAAACATGTTATTTTAAAATAAAAATAATCCAAAAATCTATTTGCACTTAAAATCTATTTTCCCTTAAAATAATTTTAGGGAAAAATAAATTTCTTTTCAATGACCACACCTAGAGTGTTTAGTATTCTTTAGTAAATACAGTAACTAAATGATTACTCAGTCTTCTGCTTTAAAATGTATAGTATATATTATTAAAGTGAGAGTATAAGAATATATATTAAAATGATATCACATAAAGAGAGAGCAGTTTTAGAATGAATGTTACAAGCAATCATTACTATTTAAATAGATATGTCAGATTTTAATGCAAAAAGCTTACCTTAAAAAATCTAATTTTAACTGAATTGACTTTGAAAAAGTCAAGACCCTGGGTGAATATCACTTAATAGCAAAAAAAAAAAAAACTTTTCCCTTAATGACCAGAATTGAGCATATTATCACTAGTAAGATTAAAAACAGTGATTCTGCTAAAACTTAAAGACCAAACTAAATATTAATATCTAAAGTCAGAATGAAGAAGATATTTTAGTGCATTACCCCTGTGATCTAGATATAAAATCTAAAATTAGAATTGTTACATTACTCATTTATTTTTCAAAAAAGATAACCATCCTATACCAAATAGGCATACATCCTTTTTTTCCCCCACTGAGAACAAAGGAAGCAGTAATTTTCTAAGGCGACAATCAAGTAATGGTCCTGGTGTACTCACGAGAAGAATGTAATGTGATAGTTTGTAGCGTGACACCAGTTTAAGACCGTACTGTCTATCAATAAAGGTTAACTCTATACTGACTGGTTAAGAATTTATCAATGGGATTACTATATATTACTGCAATTACTGCAAGAAGCCATTGGTGAAAGCATTTTCTTGTGACTAAAAAGTACTAGAGCATTATCCAAACTGAGGCATTTGTTACAGCCTCCTATTGCAGAATTGAGACAAATACTGACACGAAAATTTTAAAAAGTCCTTGTTGGCAAGAAAACACTGGCTCAGTGGATGATCAATCAGACCTAATAAGGAAAGTCCTACAACCTTAGAATGTTGCTTTAATTATGACGTTGTCTCTCAATTCATTCTCAACCAACTGAAAATCGGTGTAGCTAAGGCAAGTCATTCTATAGTAACCGATATTGTTATGAACAGTTCACAAAACTAAGAAAAACACAAGAAGTCATTTCTGGCATATTAAACTTTCCAAATGATTGTATAAGAGAGTTAGGCTGGGGTAATTACAAAGGAATATGATGAGATTTCCAGGGTTTGACAAAGCAGCCAAAATACATATTAACACCTCATTTTTCTGATCTTTTCTAGGAATGAGGTAGAGACACATGAGTTAATTTGCCAGATAACTGCAGCTTATTCCTTCAAAAAGCCAATACTTTTATTATTTAATTGCAATGGAAATCTCTCCAAAATGCATTACACTTCTTTTTTCATGAACTACAATTATTACAATGGGCTATAATAAACGTACAATATATATTCTCATGCAAAATGGTCCAGGTAACTCTAATGTTTAGTTCTTATGTATGCTTTGGCCAGTTTCTCTTTCCTCTCTGTTGCTGTCAGTTTTTGAGCTTGATATTTCTCAGGGCGTCAGTGTATCTAAGTCTCTTCCATCTAGTACTGATGTTTTATGTGTTAGAAAAAAAAACAGGTAGTCAAGACGAATAGACAAACAGGGTTAGATTAAATAAGTCACCTCAAGGAGTTTTTGGGGTCTGTTTCCTGAGTTCTTGACTATGTTTTGGCTAGCTAAAGGTGCTGAGTAAGTACTTTTTAAAAATTTTGTTTTGTGATAAATTGAGCGTTTCCACACTGCTAAGTTAGGAAATTCCATCTCTTGAAGATACAAATCTTTCTGAGGGTTGCAATTTCACAAAGATCGGGGCATCACTGTTGCTCCAAGCTGGCCTCTTGGCTTGGATTCACATTATGTCTCTGGCTCACTTTGCCTAACCTAGAAATTCAGAATCTTGCCCGATTTGCCTCAGGGTTGAATAAGATGAAGATGGGTGAACAGGGTGTGACATCACTTTTGGAAGAAGTATATTATCGCTAATAGTCTAATACCACTTTGTTCTAGCCCGCTAAGTAGTGTTATGGGCCAGATATATTTAGCAATGAGAATTTTCTGACTTGTTTCCATGACAGAGTCTGGGACATTTTTAGCTCAGCTGAATTAAGTAAGGTCTATAGTAAAGGCACATTCTAGAATGGAATTTTCCCACTCATGGATGCTATATTGTAACCAGCCACTCATGGAATATAGAAAACAGAACTTTTAAAACTGATGATAAACTTCTTTGGAAAATTAAGCAGGAAGAAAAGTACTTTGGTTAGTTCATTTCTTTCTCGGATGCAATAGTCTGAAACTCATGGACTCTTGGTAGGATCTAGCCCAACTGCCAAGTGAAAAAGCTAAAGGAGAAAACAGATTGGAGAAAGACTTGGTACTTGTCCTGGGGAGCTTCTTGTGAGGTTCAGAGACAGGGCACACACAGCATAAATAAACCCTAGTTTCTGGTAAGCTCACACCCTCCCCCCTCCTGAGAGTAGGGCTGGGTTGGCGCAGAAGAGGCACTCATGTTCTTATGGTGAACGATTTTGAGGTTCACTTACTTAGCTTGTGCCAACACTCCAATGACTTCTGCATACAGGTCTGCCACAATGTGCATATTGGCAGTGTTAGGACCAAGGTACCTAAATAACATACAATTAGACAAGTTAGGAATCCCCCCAGGTCATCTGAAAAGAGCAAACTTGATTTAGTTTTAAGTACCCAACTTCTTCAAATTCGAAGATGACAAATTACGTTACCCTTCTTTGTACTTAAAGTGCTTGAAAGCCAAGTTAATAACATCATGTATTAAACTGTCTATTACAGGATGAAGTGGAATCTGGAAAAAAAAAAAAGATGGCTCTTAACTTGGAAGGGAATATTAAAGATCAAATCAGTAAGAGTACTCACAGTGAACTACATATGGCCTTTAACAATCAATAACTATAATTCACAGGACATAGTATTTGAAATTCATGAACAATTTAATAAACTTGACCTTAAAAACATAAGTAGATTTTAGATAAATAAATCTTATCTAAAGTAACATTAAATTAATGACCTACCTGTTTCAAAACTTCTATTAATACTAAAGAAAAAATAAAATCAATGGCGAGGTCCCGTCTTTCCATTAAATAATCTCGCTGCTGTTCATCACTGTAAAATTTAAAATATTCACATTAAATGGGCACTGAAAATATCCTCAGAGTGATGTAATTCACCCCAAAATCTAGGACTCATCCCCAGTGGACTGCAAACCAATTTTGTTACAAAGAAACTGCAGCGGTAAATACACACTGAAGTTGTCCCTATGATCAGTCTGGTGCAGTGGACAGACACTGGATTTGAATATTTGACTTTATGTTTTAAATAGCTAACCATGTCAACTTGGGTAGCTATTTGTGAGTATACAATTTCATCTTGTGGACTTTTCTAAGGTACCTTTCAACACAGGAAACCTCTCATCTGTAAAATGGAAACAAACATGATACAGGGCTCCGGTGCTAGAGGTAGACCCTGAGAGGATCTTGTGAAAAGAGTTAAACGACGGGAAGAAATAATATGATTACCTATGGAATCAGGACTGCAGTGGGAGGAGAAAGGATCAGCATTACATTTCGTTTCTTTTCCCCTGCCCCTTTCCTCTTGACCTTCTGCCACTTGAGATTTATGAGAGGAAGAAAGAAGGTGTGAGGAGGTGGTGGAAGAGAGAAAGATTAAAAAGCAGATCGAATAAGAGGTAGGAGGGGCAAAGTGGAGTCATTTGAACTTATTCCAAAGTCAGGGAGCAGAATAAGCACCATCAGGAGGACAGAAACGTGAGTTCATACCCCCTTCCCTTCATTTCCTGCTTCTCTAGTGTACTGGGGACTAATTTGGAATTCAGCAACTGAAGTGACTGCAAAGTCCCTTAGCACAGAATACTGGTTAAGAGTGTTGGTTTTGGGGTGGTGGTGTGATGGATTGGGCGATTGGGATTGACGTGTATACACTGATGTGTATAAAACTGATGACTATAAGAACCTGCTGTGTAAAAAAATAAATTAAAAAAAAAAAAAAAAAGAGTGTTGGTTTTGGTGTAGAACGGTCCCGGGTGAAAATTACGCCTCTTCTACTTACCAGTAATTTTTTCATCTACAAAATGGATATCATAATAGTAATTATAGTAAGGTTTGCTTGAGTATTAAGAGAAAACGTGTATTTAGTAGAGTCTCCCAAACATACAGGACCTGCATATTAAATGAAAGCAATGAGAAAGGAGGACAGAATTTGGATTTGTCAGGCAGATATTTTCAAAATAAATCAAGACTATTTTAAACATGGAATGTTTTTCTATTCAGTCAAGAGGGAATGAGAGGAAAGCATATAAAAGATAGAAAAAAGAACTCTGGAGGAGCTCTGCAGCCTGGAGCAAGTCCAGTTAAGCCTGGTAGGTGACAGAGCAGGTCAACGAGGGAAGCTGCAGCTTTAACTTTCAAGGGGAAATGTATGGACCGGGCAGGAACCCAATTCATTCAGGATCATTTACAAACAGTCCCTGCCAGGAGAAAGAGCAATGGACCAAACCATCCATCTGGAGCCCTTCAAGACCCACTAGAACTAGAAAGTGCTGCTGCCAGAGGAAGGGAGGAGAGGAAAACATATGGAGCTGCGTTAAAAAGAGGGCGTCCACAAGTCTGACCCAGAAATTACATCATGGAGAAGAGAAACAGGAAGTTTGAAGACCACAGGGAGAGAAAACTCTCAGAGACGGCCAGCAGCAGTAGAGAGAAGAGGGCTATAGTAAGGGGTCTCCAAAAGGGGCCAGAGGAACTTGAAAAAGTAGCAAAAAAATCTTGGTAGAAACAAAACTTTAAACTCCTGATTCTGTTTTATTTAACAAGCTAATTTATGCTTTCAAATAAAAGGAAGACATACATCTTTCCAATAATGAATTCAACTTTATTGCTGGTTTGAGGTCTAACTGCCAGGAGGAGCCAGAGGCATCTGACAAATTTATTTGGCAGTCAAAATGTTGATACTGTACTAATCTTAGAAATCATAACCCAACAAATAGAACTACCACACGACCCAGCAATCCCACTACTGGGCATATACCCTGGGAAAACCATAATTCAAAAAGAGGCATGTACCAAAATGTTCATTGCAGCTCTATTTACAATAGCCAGGACATGGAAGCAACCTAAGTGTCCATCATCGGATGAATGGATAAAGAAGATGTGGCACATATATACAATGGAATATTACTCAGCCATAAAAAGAAATGAAATTGAGGGGCTTCCCTGGTGGCACAGTGGTTGAGAGTCCGCCTGCCAATGCAGGGGACACAGGTTCGTGCCCCGGTCCGGGAAGAACCCACATGCTGTGGAGCGGCTGGGCCCGTGAGCCATGGCCGCTGAGCCTGCGCGTCCGCAGCCTGTGCTCCGCAACGGGAGAGGCCCGTGTATCGCAAAAAAAAAAAAAAAAAAAAAAAAAAAAAAAAAAAAAAAAAAAAGAAATGAAACTGAGTTATTTGTAGTGAGGTGGATGGACCTAGAGCCTGTCATACAGAGTGAAGTTAGAAAGACAAATATCATATGCTAACACATATATATGGAATCTAAGGAAAAAAATGTCATGAAGAACCTAGGGGTAAGACAGGAATAAAGACACAGACCTACTGGAGAACAGACTTGAGGATATGGGGAGGGGGAAGGATAAGCTGTGACAAAGTGAGAGAGTGGCATGGACATATATACACTACCAAACGTAAAATAGATAGCAAGTGGGAAGCAGCCGCGTAGCACAGGGAGATCAGCTCGGTGCTTTGTGGCCGCCTGGAGGGGTGGAATAGGGAGGGTGGGAGGGAGGGAGACGCAAGAGGGAAGAGATATGGGAACATATGTATACGTATAACTGATTCACTTTGTTATAAAGCAGAAACTAACACACCATTGTAAAGCAATTATATACTCCAATAAAGATGTAAAAAAACAAAAGAAATCATAACCCAAATACACATCCACCACATGTGACTGCTTTCAGTTGCTTATGCTTCTTCCTTAAGTTCCTCTTTTCTTGTTTCTATTAAGAGAGACCCCCATCATTAGCTACATCATGTTCTAGAGACCCTCATTCTTTTGGCTTTGTCCCAAACACACAATCTCTCTCTCTTATTTTAAACTTTCAAGTGCTAACTAAAATGCAATTGATTTGAATTTCACTGTCCCAATTCTCTGATCTCGGCAATTACTCTGATATCCTGGAAATAATCAGTAATACAACCTAAAAAGCTATTCCTTTCAATCCATAAAGAAATCAATTCATGAACAATCTAGTTTTAGTAACTAAATTCTGACCAAACAGGACAAAGCTAAAACTCACTTAATTCAAGTCACTAAAACTGCCCCACTCTCCACCCCTAGAAAGTTTTAGTATTTATTCATAAGCTAACATGAAATAGGAGGAAATACTAAAATGACACCATTAATTTATTAATCATACAGGCTGAACCATTTTCAGACACAGGATTGAAATTTTACCTTTAAATTTGATACATTAAAATATTTATGAGAGATTGCTAATTGGTATGGGGTTTCTTTTGGGGGCGATAAAAATATTCTTGAATTAGGCAGTGGTGATGGCTACACAACCTTGTGAATATACTAAAAACACTGAGTTACACTCTTTAAAAGGACGCGGTTTATGGTATGTGAATTATATCTCCATTTAAAAAAATTCTTCTTCAACTAAAATAATTATTCAATATGCAAAAGTTATTAATCTCTCCCCCAAACAAAATGATAAGTAAATGAATCTTGAATACACTCAAGCATATTACAAAATGAAATTACAAGTTCAGATGGAATGTAATTTGGTAAAATAACAGGTCTTCAATTTCAAGAGAAGTTTACATATTTTTAAGTACTAGGAGTGTCAAAAAAATGAGAGGGATAAATCACTCACAAGTAGTATTTAATATCTGATTTTCTGAGTGATTAATTTCACTTATATTGTCTTTAAAAGCATTAAAAAATGTATAACCCATGTGGAGAAATCTAAGTGCTTTGAAAAATCTCATTTTTTTTAAAGAAAGGTAAATGTATTAAACTTTCTTATATTTGCTACCTTGCTATAATAGGTTGATTTCAAACATATGAAATTATACATATTTACCTAAAATTCTGGGGAACATACATTCATTGGACAGAACGAGAATCTTAAGTTTTATGGCTGAAGAACTCATGTAGCAGTGAGTTCCACTTTTCAAATCCAATCAACAAAATTCTCAGCTAGAAGGGAAGTTAGAGATGGGGTGATCTGACTTCCCCCTTTGCTCACGAAAAGGCTGGGAGCTGGGAAGCTGCTAGGGAGCTGGTCAAAGTCATATGGTTAATTAGTGGCAGCTCCATGACTACCTCTAAGGTCCAACCCAGCGTCCTTTGCACTACAGTACCCTGGGCACTCAAGGTTACGATCGCAGATCCAAATATCTAGGCAATGTCGTGCAGGGCCTGCTGCAGGCTTTCTGCCTTCAGGTGCAGACTGGAGGAGAGAGGGCCCAGGAGAGAAGCAGGCAAGAGGGTTACCTAGGGTCCTTGACACCCTGCCCCCACCACTGTCAAAATAAGGCCGTGTAAGAATTTTCAACCTGTGACAGCTGGCAGTGACAAATACTCCAAATGTGCCACCTGCTAGACAAGGTGGTGTTCATGCGTAAAGAGGCAGAAAGATCTAGAAGCCACCCAACTCCCACTTTGATTTGTTTCAAGAAAGAAAAGAAAAGAAAGAAAGAGAGAGAGAGAAAGGAAAGAAAGAAAGAGAAAGGAAGGAAAGAGAGAAAGAAAGAAAGAGAAAGAAGGAAAGAAAAAGAAAGTAAAAGAAAGAAAGAAAGGAAAGAGAAAGAAAGGGAAAGAAAGAGAGAGGGAGGGAGGGAGGGATGGAGGGAGGGAGGGAGGGAGGGAGGGAGGAAGGAAGGAAGGAAGGAAGGAAGGAAGGAAGGGGGCTTCCCTGGTGGCACAGTGGTTGAGAGTCCGCCTGCCGATGCAGGGGACACGGGTTTGTGCCCCGGTCCGGGAAGATCCCACATGCCGCGGAGCGGCTGGGCCCATGAGCCATGGCCGCTGAGCCTGCGCGTCCGGAGCCTGTGCTCCGCAACGGGAGAGGCCACAACAGTGAGAGGCCCATGTACCGCAAAAAGAAAAAAAAAAAGAGAAAGACAGAAAAAACTATAATCCTCATAATCCTTACATAAGAGAAGTGTACCTTTTAGATTTATTGCTGGTTCTTGGTCTGTATTCATGTGATTCATCCTCAATGCCATTTTGCCTTTTATACCAGTCAAATAATGTACGTAGAATGGAAGGCAGGCAGTACTCAGAAAGAGAGCTCATTGAACTGATGACCTACAGAGAAAAGCAGGCAATTAAAAAGCTTTGGTGGCACTGCCAATTACTGAGAAACTTTTTATTTCACAAATAACTCCAAACCACAGTCACTACAAAATTTTCTTATTTATCACAGTCCTATCCTTAATAATCTTTAGTAGTACATTCCCAAGAACCCGTTTCCTACTGTTGACAGATGTTCCTAATATAATAACTTTGTGGTTTAAGAAAGATAATTACTTTGACTCCCTTTCATTCTAGAAATCAGATGTTAATTGCATACAGGTTATTCATGGGCTGCAAAGAAATTATTTTCCCACAGCATCTAAGAAGTACAGTGACTGGTACGACTTAGGTCCTCAAAAATGCTTGTTATATAAATAAATACATTAATTAATATGATTACCTTAATGGCTTAGGTGAAATCAGCAATTCTATCCCCCAAACAAACAACCTTAGTGGTAATGCAATGTATGGTTTTCTGCCAATAATCATTCATAAACTAATCTGAGGTGTGCCCCAAATTAGACTCAATGAATCAGTAGCAGTAATTTACTCTGTATTACATCAAAGGCAAACATCTCCTCTCTTTAAACAACAAACATACCTTTGATAGATGAGTTATTCTACTTTCCTTATTTGGGAAAGATTCCTGATCTTTTATTAAGTATCACTCCTCAACTGAACTTCAGTCCATATCTCATATTATAATACATGCAAAAATGAACTCAGAATGGGTCATAGACCTAAGTATAACACCTAAAACTATAAAACTTCTGAAGAAAACATAGGGGAAAATCCTTGTGACTTTGGGGTAGGTGAGGATTTCTTAGGGATCAAACCAAAAGCAAATTCCATGAGAATTCGACATACTGAAAATCATCAAAATTAAAAGTTTAAGCCTTTAGAAGGATGCTGTTAAGTGATGAAAGGACCAGCCACAGACTGGGAGAAAATATTTGCATAACACCTCTCTGATAAAGGTCTTATAACCAGAATGTGTCAAAGTACAATGAGATAGGTTTTAATTACTTAATTAACAAACAGTATAGGCAAATCATAACACCCAGCACTGATGAGACAGGAATTTATCTCAAGCACATAATTAGAGATGAGTAAGAATGTTCAGGACAGCATTATTTATTATAGCAAAAAAATGGAAACAAATGTCCTGCTCTAGGTAAATGCCTGAATCCAATGTGGAATTTGATGTAGATTATCTATGAAACCGTTAAAAATCTCATTTCAAAAATATTTAATGCTATGAAAATGTTCATGATATGTTAAGTGAAAAAAGAGTGAAAAATCATTTAATTGGTATGATCCCAATTGGATAGAGACCCATATAAGTATGCATATATAGAAAATAAGACCAGAAGAAAATATACCAACATATTGAGAGTACATATTGCAATCAGGAGAGATCTCAGGAGAGAGATCACCAGGGACAGGGTAAGTGGGAGTTTAAAAAAAATGAAGGTAGGATTTTACCTGGGCCTTTTTAAAAGAAAGGGTAGAAATCTGAAATGAGAGTCAAGAAAGAAACTAAGCAAGGAGCCTAAGCAGGAAATCCTACCGTCATGAAGTTGCAAAATAACTGTTTGTTGATAATGATTACGTGATTAATGAAGGTTTTGAAGGAACTGAAAGAAGAAATATCTGACTGATGTAGGGACTTTGGTTCACCAGAGAGGAGGGAAATAATGTTGAAAATTTTAAGTTGGAACTAAATCATTAAAGGTACTTTTAATGCCGGTCTAAACAATTTCAGTTTTCTTCTCTAGAAAATGAGAAGCCCCTAAAGATTTCTGAGTAGGATACTCAGCCCATGAAAATGGTGTTTGGGGAGGTTTAATCTAGCAGTGACGTGTAGGCTGGACCGAAGTGGTTTGCAAACAGAGGCAGTTAAGAGAATACACAACACATGCTTGAATCTAATGAGGTTATTACTGCAACGGTTCCAGGAGCGCAGGGCTCACAGCCTGAGCTGGGGAGGTGGCAGAAGAAACGGAAAACGTTAGTTAACTTGAAATATTTCTGTAGTTAAGCAGGCTAGGCTTAACTTCCTTTTACAAAAGCAGGAAACTAGAGCAATGAAAGCGCAAGTGCTTCATGTCAACAGGACTTTCCACTGTCACCTTTAAAACAAGCCCTAAGATTGAGTAAAGCAATGACTGCTTTCTTTCTCAGATTCTGTTTCTTGATAGCTTATTTCATGCCCTCTCTCTTATAATTATGGTTATAGGTACATAATACAAAATTGTGCATTACCTTTAGTTATGGGTTAAGTTAAAAAAAAATAGGCTATTGCATTTAGCCTGCCTGGTGAAACTAGTCACCGTTATAGGGTTCTGTAATTTTAAAATATCTAATTTTTTTTTTTTTTTAAAAAGAGCCCTCCCCTCCAGGCTGTAACATCCACAAGCACAACAAATTTTCCTGCTCCTCCTCTGGATATAACAGCAGTAAATTTTTGGAGGAAAGCCGACTATGGTGTGCCCAGGGAGTAATTTCCTAGTTCTCTCTAAAGTTACCCCAGGTAATTTCCTACCTCTCTGAAGTTATCCAGAAAGGATATTTCTTCAAGTTGTCATCATCTAAAATATTTTGAATTGGGAAACAAAGAGGGTTCCTCCCACGTGGGAAAGGGGATCAGAATTCAGAGTCCCTGACCAAGGGTTAATTCTGTCTTAATTACTGAATAGATAGTAAAATCCCAAAGCCACTACAATTATATTTCAGTAATTTAAAAATACTTGTGCAAGTCTGGATGAGACTGAAGGAGACATGATGACTAAATGTACTGTGGCATCCTCGATGGTATCCTGGAACAGAAGACACATATCAGGGAAAAACAAATGAAACACAAATGAAGTATAGAATTTAGTTCATAATAATGTACTGATATTGGTTTCTTAGTTATGACAAATGTATCCTGGTAATGTAAGATGTTAATAGGAAAAACTGGGTACGGGGTATATGACAACTGTCTGTACTATCTTTGCAACTTTTCCGTAAATCCAAAACTATTCTAAAATAAAATGTTTATTTAAAAAACATTACAGAATATTGAGTAGAGTTCCCAATATTCTATAATAACCTAAATGGGAAAAGAATTTGAAAAACATTTGGATAGATACATGCATATGTATAACTGAATTACTTTGCTGTACACCTGAAACTAATACAACATTGTTAATCAACTATACTCCAATATAAAATAAAAATTAAAAAAAATTTCTGTGTGACATTTACAAGTTCCTTTATTTACTTCAGACCCATAAAGGTGATATAAACCTGTGTTTGACTCCTATAAACCTCTCTGGGTAGAGCATTCTCTAACAGAGCATTCAGCTACTTCACTTAGGTGTAACCCACATTCTCCAGAGAGAATGTCAAGAGTGTTCTTCAAATCTCAGCTATAATAATTTATTTCTACCCATTAAAAAGTCATCCCGAAGCCATTCTTGGTATTATTATCTATTGGGCATGCTTTCCATGGCAAATACACTGAGACCATCTTAGAAGAGATGAAAGGTCAGCAGGGGGTGGATGTGCATGTTTTTTCCATCTCTCTGTTACTGCCCTTTTGAGTTCAGACTTTCAGGAAGGAAGGGTGGAATTTGCAAAGACCTGGCCCTCAAAGCTCAGGAAGGGAGGAAGGTCTAGCTGGCTTCTTGGTTACTCAGTTCCTTCATTTATGGGAAGCAGAGCCAATGGTGAGATGAATTCTAGCTCTGTGCTGCCGTGCAAGGGGAGGCCCATTTACAAAGATGTTCTTGTTGCATTTAAATGATCATATTCTTCCATCACAGATGAGCTAGGTACTGTGCAGCTTGAGGAGATGAAGTTCACCGAATCACAGAACTATTTCATACCGGTGTTTTCTTTTGGAGGGGTGATAGAGGGGAATACTAAATGTACTTGGCAAATGTTTTCTTAACATTTATTTTGGCGTCTTATATATAAATAGGCTAAAAGAAACTGTCCATTATGCTGTATCTATGACATTAATTTTTCATAAGCATTTTATTATACTGGCTGAATGCAAAGAAGGAAACTTCACACATAAATATTTGAATAATTACTCAGTGGAGTCATTCCATATTTTACAGTAATAAGGCTGACTTGTCATGAGTGGTGTATTTAACGAATAATTTTACAGTAACTTCACTGATGGCTTAATTTCTCAAACTAGCTCAGGTGGCCAAGCGCCTGGGCGCCAGGGTACTCTCTGTGTACCTGATCTATTAGAGCAGTTCAGAGGCAATTTTTTTTTTTGACTCCATCACATTTCATACTATTGCTAGCTTACAGTATTCGATCAGTGATGATAGACACTGCAGGCTTAAGAATAATTTATTATAAAAACTTAAAATTATAAAAATGTATATGTTAAATGTTTTTCTTGCAAATCAGGAAAAGATCTTCATTATTTGATTTTACCTTCTTGGTCCATTTTATGGAACTCACTGTTCCACTGGAGAATAAGAAACACTGAATAACACTAATGTGAATCCAATGCTACCGAATTTGTTTTTACTCCTAATTGCTTACATTTTTCACTTATATATTTTAAATAGATTTTCATTGAATTGAAGCATTAGAATCAATGTTAAAGCACTAGAATTTCACCTGCCTCCTTTTGCAGGAAAATATTACGACCCAAGATGATAAAAAGTTATTTTAGTTCTATTATAGATTTATAATAGATTTATTTTACCATGTGTTTCCTGTTTATAGATAGCGCTTTTAACACATTAAGAAACTAAGGTGCCACAAAAGGACATAAACATATACCATCTAGAAGAAAATCCCAAAAGAAGTTACTTAGCATGTATGAGCAAATTATCTTTAATTTAGAGTAAAGAATAGGTCACACTGAATTGCAAATAGTTGCAACTTTAATGTTCTCAGAACAGCGTATCTGAAGCCTGATCTCCAAAAGCCACATTTTCATAATTTCATCAGCGTACTGGGAAGATCAGGCAGGTTTGGGGTTCAAGTTACAACTCTGCCCTTTATTGGCTGTATGAGCTTGGCCACGTTGCTGTTTCTTTGAAGCTCTGTTTTCAGCTGTAAAACAGGACTTAAGAATACTTCCCTCACTGGGCTTTTATGGAGACTAAAGGAGAAACTCTCAAGTGTGGGACATAAAACAGACCTTCAAAAGTGTCTGTTTCTTTCTTCCCTCTTCCATTTCCAAATATTGAAACTGAAGCACAGACACAAAATATCTTGACTTTGATAAGATCACAGGCTAAGTTAATGACGGAACGAATGACAGACGTTGATGACAGATCTTATCAGAACTGATAAATGTTGCTTTTAGGTACAGAGTCAGCCCCCTGTATCTGCAGATTCAACCAATCACAAATTAAAAACATTCAGAAAACTAAAATGCCACAAGTTCCAAAAAGCAAAACTTGAGTTTGCCTCTCTCTGGCAATGACTTACACACCATTATATTGTATCTCCCCGTGGACACCCTGGACAACCGCAGTGGGAAAAAATTAAGACCCACCTATCTCTTACCCAAGCACAAACTACCAAGGCCTCCATTAGAACCTTTCTGCTTAGTTTGTATTCCCAAACTAAGCCAACTTTTCTGGCCCCAGCAGATGTAAACACAGTGCCTTCCAGATGCTTACTGTAGAGGCCTCTGAGCAACGCCTGTCCTACATCAGCTCCTTAAGAGAAAGGCAGCAATACTGGACTCCCCGAGTTTGCTGCCAGCACACCTGGCTCTAAAGCAAATGGGAAAGGACACCGAGAAAGTTAACTATTCTGCAACCACAATCAATCTGTTGAAGAAAAACCAGTAACTGTAAGTCCTGACTCATCTACAAGTCTGGCTCTCAGGAACCTCCAGCATCCTGAAAAAGGCATCGAGCCCAAATGTAAGTGAAGAACGAACACACACACACACACACACACACACACACACACACACACACACACAAATAAATGAGCAAACCAAACCAAACAAAAATGAACACAAAGATACTGAAGAGGCAACGGGGAGGGTGAAAAGGGTACAGGGAGTTAGCTGTATGGTGACAGATGGAAACTAAACTTTGGTGGTGAGCATGCTGTAGTGAATACAGAAGTCGAATTATAATACTGAACACAGGAAACATCTACTGTCATAAGCCAGTTTATAAAAGAAAAAAAGAAGAATGGATACAACCCTTGGCAGAAAGGCACAGCATTACGCTCTCGGATTTCGTGCAGCTCTCGGATTTCTCGTCTTTCCGTAAACACACCCAGCCCTCTTTGACTCCACTCTCCCCTCTCTGACCCACTGACCGGTCCCTCTTCTGGCCAACTGCTCAATCAGCCATGGACTGGAGATGCTTCCTCTTTCTGCCTCACTTCTTCATTCCTGAGACCCGATTTCTACTCTTGGTACAGTACCGACACTTTTCTATAAAAGATCAGAAAGGACAAACCCACGACCAGCCAATGGCCTTCATGCAATCATTTCCCTTGAAGTCTCCTGAGCACATGACAACATTTATCAGATTCTGCCGGAAATGCTTTCCTCCATTCTGCGATGCTGCCATCTCCCATGTGGTTATTTAAACACCACCAAAGCACAGTAAAACAATGCACCTGTGAAAAGAAGGGCCTGGATTCTAATCCTGGTTGTTCTGGCACAAGCCCCTTTGGGGAGTAATCACACTTTCCTACGCAAAGAGGAAGTAACTTCCACTTACTCTATGAGACTGTTTTAAGAAACAAAGTTGGAGCAATACTTCAAATAGAAGCACATCGTGCAGTGTACAATTGTTTGTATCGTTTAATTTACTGCATGTTCATGCCACCATTAGATATAAGCAAAGGTCTAAAAGCCAAGGGGCAGAGAAAACAGGCAAGAAGCATATGGAGCTGGAAGGTATGTGAAATAATAAAGATTCAGTCGTCACTTTACTCAAGCAAGACTTTTCATCTGTGTGTAAATGTGTCTAGTGACTGTCATTAGTACATACTGTACCAGGTAAGGCTTACGTACTCCCTCAGGTGAGGGTTATTTTGGAGAGGTGTTTTTCACTTTTTAAAATGGGTTAACTTGATATGCGAGCTGCATTTGATCACCATCTACTCAGGTCCACACACATCACAGGTTAGCGGTTGTTTCATTGGAAAATCCAAAATAAAATGCCTTGGCCTTTATGTTTTAAAAGAATATCTGTAAACTTTGATAACAGAGGTAAGTCACTTGAAGTTAAAACGGGGAGCTCCATGCCCTTCACTCACAGGGTGCTCTGCACAGATCACAGATAGGGAACTCATCACTGGTACCATGACTGTGTCCTGGTATGATGCTTTTTCATTTAAATGTTGCCAATCATGACCAGCCACTATAACTTGGCTGTGAAAGTAAGTCTCTTAAACTATTTAACATTAATCCAGCAATATGAAAGTGTATTCTACATGGCAATGAGTAATAGCCACTGCACAAAAGGCTTTCTCAAAGCTGGCTTCCCACGCGCTCCTAACTTCTAACCTCTCATTCTTCCGTGAGGGTCCCTGCACAGGCTGCCGTCTTGGGCCACCCCTGCCCTGGGAAGATGCATCTTCTTAGGCTTCTCTCATTTTTTTGGGCATTCCTTTTCTGGGCTTTCTTTTGTGGATCCCACTTTCTGGTCCTAAATGAACTATGTTTCCCTATGATATGCCTCACCCACTTTCTCTACCCTAATCTTTCAGTGTTTGTTGGGTGATCATATAAATGAATGAGCCCTGGTTATTTCTCCTGAGGTATTTTACCCGCACTGAAAATTCAGTACGTGTAAAACTAATTTATCCCCTCTCCCCAAGCACAGCGGTCCTCTGAAAAACTCCTTATCCATAGAAAACAGTCCAGACTCCTCAGTATGGCTCCCATGGTCACGGGAGCAATGGGCTCCAGTCGGCCTTCCCAGCTTCCTCCCGGCCACTCCCCAGAACTCTGCTCTTCTCTCCTTCAATTCCTTTGTCCACTCGGCTCTACCTGTCTGGCACGACCCAGCCCATCTTGTCCATCTGGATAGCAGATATCTTTAGTATGTCACTGCTTCCTATGACACTCCCCCCCGCCCCACCTTTCTAGCATCCTTAACTACTCCCTTACCTGAGTTCCCACAGCACTTGAACAGTACCTTCTTATTATATTTACATCACAGTACTATTTGTTTAGGTATCTGTCCTCCTCCTGGGACTGAGAATTTCTGGAGAGCAGAAACTCTTGCTTACTGCTTTGTAACCCCAGCACCTTGCACAGACCTTGGCATGATTCAGGTGCTCAACGTTTGTTAAATTGAATGGAAATGGCTCCAAATCATGGCTGAAAACTGCAGTTACCTTTTGTTTCTCCTTCTCTCAACCAATATTGATTCTTCTTACATAGTGTTGCTTATAGTCATTCTTTCTTTCTAGTTCCACCTTCTCCATTTTAGCCTCAAATCTTTATCGATGCCCCAACTCCCAAAATGCCTCCAAACTTTAAGGATCTCTCCAGTCGGGGTTTAACATCAAGGCTGCGCTTTGATCTCTTTGATACTGGCATGTAGAGGATAAGGCCCCACCTGCTGGCATCAAGGTCTTCCACAGTCTGACCCTTCCTACCTGGAATGCAGGGACCACATTCTTACATCTCTTTGTCCCACACAGGGCTTTGTTGTATATGTACACACACATACATACACACACGCTCTCACTCACCTAATAAATGTTCGCTAAAATAACTTTATTACCAGGACAATTTTTCATTTATTTTGCTTTCTAAGTGCTGAGGGTTAATTTAGGCATTTAAAATAAATTAGTGGCAGTGTACATTTTCAAAATGCTGTTGGAAATCTCATCACCTTTATTAATTCTCATTACCGTATGACTTTCTCACCAGCAGGAACTGAGAGCCCTCCCTGGCTCCCTAGTATAGGGCAAAGCTTGCTCTCAGGTTCACAGCACGCCTGCTTCTTCCACTGTGAGCTTCCTTACTACACTGAGGTTATAATTTATCTGATTTACATCTTTCTTCTTTGTCTCTCACACTAGACTGGGGGCCTCTCCAGGGCTGGCACTACGTTTCCTTCATGTTTATTTCCACAAGCTGGCATAATGTTTGGCACACGGCTGCCACAAGGTAGGTACCGTGTAAGAATGGGTCAAGTTCACATTCATAACATTTGTAAAAGTGAAACTCTGGGAATTAGGGTACAAATTCCTAGCTCTCCAATATACAAAGTGGTCACTGGTACAGTTCTTCTCCCACTAACAGTGAGCTTCAAAAAATTAATCCTGTTTAGACATCTTGTCATTTATGAAACAAGAGGGTTTTTTTTTTTTTAACCAAGTCTATTCTATACATGTTTAGATTGTAATTAGGTTCAATAAGAGATATTAAACCAACAGTTAATTAAACAGAAAACTTAAGGAAACACAAAGATTTAACCTCTAAATATACGTTTTAAAATTCAAACTGGAAAGCTGACAAATTCTCAGAGATTTCCACAGTGAAAACAAAGAGGCAGAGAATTGTACATAATACTCTTTACTGGGAATTTTGACCAAAAAATAGGCTACGTAATATCTAGTAGAGCCAGGTAATACCCAATATCCACTCTTCTCTTCTTCCTTAGTTATAAAATACCTCATTTTTAGATGGACACATGGTTGCCCAAAATAAAATTTCTTCATCTTTCTTATAGGTATGTGTGGCTGTGTGATTAAGATCTAGTCAACTGGACGTAAGCAGAAGTACCGTGTGCACTGTAAGGATGTTCTGGGTTTTTTTTTCTGTGATTCTTTTTCCATTTCACCTTCCTGCTGCCTGGAGCACAGATGTAACAGCTGAGCTCCAGAAGCCAAAGTGGACCATGAGATGACCTTGGGAATGTAAGCCATACACAGGAAAACAAAAATATAAAGATACAGGACTGATTTTCTTTGTACTTCTTCAATGTGAGACAGAAATGAACTTTTATCTTGTTTAAGCCACTGTTCTTTTATGTGCCATTTGCCGCCAAACCTAATCTTAACTGATATGGGACCTTAGGTCCGTCACCTGTTGAAAACTCCCCTCTAAATTCTCACCAACTTAGTTTTTAAAAATATAAGCATGTTACAGAGTAAAAAGCACAGGCTTTATAGTTAGAACATATGGATTCCAGTCTCGGTCCCTTCAGGCTTTAGTCATATAATATAGGGCACCCTCTCCAGGACTCATTTCCATTAGCTGTAACACAGAGATGATGATGAGACCTTCTTCTTGGGCTTGCTGGAAGGGTTGAGTAATGTCAGGTGACACGATACGTGAGAAGGGGTTTGGTAAGGCACTTCCCCGGTGTTCCAGTGGTTAAGACTCTGCGCTTCCACTGCAGGGGGCACAGGTTCGATCCCTGGTCGGGGAACTAAGATCCCGCATGCCGTGCAGTGTGACCAAAATAATAAAAATGGTAATATAAAAGAATTAAGAAGAGGCTTGGTTAGTTATAAAGTATTACATGATTCTTGTTATTTTGTTTTTGCTTCTATTTCTAACAGGAGAAAAATGAATCCTGGGCTTGGCAAGTGGAGGATTAAACAGGGCCGCCCAGGATCAGGCACTGAAAGTGAAGCCCAGCTCTCTTTAGCCTATCACTCATGCCAGGGACATTTAAAAGGGAGAGATTGATAAAAATATTCTCTAAACAGGGACCAGTGGTCTGTTGTCCAAAGGATGCACTTAGCATAGTGCCTCCCCTATGGTAAGTACTAAGTAAATGTCACTTCTGTGGGTACCACTGCTCCCGGGAGTAGAGCAATGGAGGCTATAGCTCCAAGGAGGTGTCACCAGCGTGTTCTTCTCCCGTAGATGGACCCGTGCGACCCAAGAATAACATCCTCCTGCTTGGAATCAGAATAAGGGGAATTACAGAATCTGGACCTTTGATATCAAAACCCTAAGAGAGCTTGATACATTCACGGCCTTGCCAATAGAACCACAATTCTTATAATTTGCTGTTGAAACAGTGGACCGGCACTTTCAAAGGTGACTTGGCTGACTTTCTTTTTCACTGAATCCACAGAGGGACCAACTTCAGTCACATTTCCTTCCGGCCTGGGGATCTTGCTATCTCTTTAAAATGAGACCAACTTCGTAGGTTGTCTTCTCTCGTGGTTCACGCATAAATTTATGATTTTACAATCAGAGGATAATTTCATGTGCCTTATTTGAAAGTCCTCAGTGACCAACTCACTACTGGTTCACCCCTAAAGTGTCTTTAATACACAGAGATGTGTTACAAGCAGTGGTTCTCAAGCATCAGTGTGGGTGGGGGTCACCTGGAGATCTCGTTAAGCTGCAGAATCTGACTCAGTATATCAAGGCAGGGCAGTGATTCTGCATTTCAACATTTTGAGCAGCAAGGTTAAAAGTATTATAGCTAATTAAGTGGCAAAGTTGGGATTTAAACCCCAAAGTCGATCTCTCTCCCACAATGCTGAAATGCAGAAATAGAGTGCTGAATAATAAATGAGACATTGTGTCTAGGCCAAATTATTTGGGATAACTATTATATGTAATGTTAAAATGCTAAAGTACCATTCTCCCAGAGGAAAAAGAAAGAAGTACACTAAGCTGGAGAAAAAGAAAACAAGTTTTTTGAGGGAAGGACAGTGATAATCTAAGAGGAAAGAGACAAAGAAAATAAAATAGAGTGAAAAATTATGGAAGACAGATAATATTTATATTCTTAAGGAGAACGGAAAGAGCCACACTTGCCACATTTCGAAAATAACGACCCCAAACATTCACCCCAGGTCCCTGACCTCCCAAGTGGGACCAGGTAACAGCAACTAAGGATAATATGAGGAGAGAAGTCAGCTCCATGGCACAGAGAGACGAAGTCCATACTCCATTCCACCAGCGTTCCAGAGAACAGCCAGCTCTGCCAGCAACAGAGAGCAAAGCCAGGGCCGCACCAGCCTTCCAAGACCTGCCGTGACAGCAAACTTGTGAGGTCTCCCTCAGCCAACAGTTTATAAAATAGAGAATGGAGGATTCTGTCTCTATAGTCAGGCCTTAACATTTCTGGATCGAACAAGTCTGAACTTTAACAGCCAAAGCATTTTCTCTTGATTCCACATTAAAGGCAATTTCAAAGCACTGCAGAAAGCGTACTCTCTGCGTGTTCTCCGTAAGACAGTATAAAAATCCCACTGTATTAGATCAGGCCATGGTGCATCCCGTGGGATTTTGCCTCTGCTACTGGCACCAAATGAGGTTTATAAAGAAGAACATGCTGTCCTCTTTGTCATTAAATGCAGACGTTTAGGAAACACCACAAACACATTTCCGACCTCCTCTGATGTCCTGTTATCCACCATTCTAAACACACCTAAAGCCCTCCTGAAGTGACTCAACCAGGATTGATAAGATTCTAGTTTCCTATGTTTATTACCTGCTGTTTAGAGTTGGAAGTCCTTTTACTAGTCCTGATCTATTTTCAAAGGACCTTCTTTGTATTTATTCTGTCTAAAACTGTTTTGTTCATGTATCACTTTATTAGAATCTAAGTTACTATACTGTTTTATAATTATTGCTTAGGTGGTCTGTCTCTCTCACAGGATTGCTAAAATTGGTCCTAGATTTTGTATCACCAGAGCCTAGTGCTGTGTCAAGCATATAGCTGGCATTCAACAAAACGCTGGTTAAAATATAAGAAAGCTCTAGGGCAGAGATCTGATCGTCATATGGTACCGTTTTTCCAGAAGAATCTCAACAAGGTTTTGAATGGAAATTCCTTTATCTTTTCTGGTAACCAAAGACTGATGACCTCCTCATATTATTTCAACACTTCAGTTCTTTCCAATTCAAACCAACAGACATTTACTAAACATCTACTACAAGCTGTCACTGTCAAAGCTGCAGGACACAGTTCCTAAGATCACACTCCTGTATCCTCTTTGACGAAGTTCATCAATACACCATAGTGAGCATTCAGCCCTTGCCTTTGTACATCTTCAAACAAATAAAAAGCAGTATCTAATATATATTACATACTTGATCAAACTGGGGGTCTTCTCCACGTTGTAGAGATTTTGTCAATGGCTTTTCCTAGAAAGAAACACAGGCGAGAAAAATTACTAGAGGCTTTTAAATATTACAAAAGAAATGTCATTATTATTAAAATTGTTCTCATCTATTTCTCCCTTTATGGGATGAAGAGACGCCAGTTTTCAAATATATGAGAAACTCTTCCTTACTATTCAAACCTTAAAGTATAGCGTTTGATCATCACCACCAGGATTTTTACTATTCATCTTCACACATTTGACCAAGACATTCAAACCTGATGCTATAAGTGATCCTGTGTTTTCAAAGGAAACCACATAATAAAACCTAGGGAATTTGTTTGAAATTTCACTACCTATCTTGGGACTTGATAGATAATAAAAAGTTGAAAGTGATACACTATTCCAGGTCCTAAGATTTAGAAACAAAATAGGGTATAATTATTACTCTGAAGGATGGACAACCTACAATTACACACTTACTAGGTATAATCGGTGATCTCTGAGCATGATATTTTGGCCTGCGACACATCCAAATCTCTGCAAAAACCATCTGGGAAGTGACAAAGGTCTACAGAAGTAAATTTTCCTAATGATTATTTCTTCGTTTACATTAGGAAGCCTTAACTGACTTTTCAGGAGGGCATTTTGTAACTATTTAGCCTTACCTGTATCTTTCTCTTTTTTTGGAAGTTAATATTGACCCAAATTTGACTTAGGATTAGAAACCACGCAAAAAGTTACACATCAAAAAATAGTGTTTTTGACCTGCACGGAAGGGGAGAGGAAGCGCGTCCAGAGGAGGGCCTCTGGAGAGTGGAGTTCCGGAGTTTGGAGCTGTGTGGCTGACAGGGTCTTGATGCTCTTGCTGGATATCAGGCCGAGTTCAGGACATTGGTCCACCAGAGACCTCCTGGCACCACGTAACATCAAACGGTGAAAG
The DNA here is from genome assembly GCF_963924675.1 of Phocoena phocoena. Taxonomy (NCBI): domain Eukaryota; kingdom Metazoa; phylum Chordata; class Mammalia; order Artiodactyla; family Phocoenidae; genus Phocoena; species Phocoena phocoena. The sequence goes on along the minus strand of NC_089236.1, from coordinate 8,532,443 downwards.
CTCTCCCAGAGATCTCCATCTCAACGCTAAGACCCAGCTTCACTCAACGACCAGCAAGCTACAGTGCCAGACACCCCATGCCAAATAATTAGCAAGACAGGAACACAACCCCACCCATTAGCAGAGAGGCTGCTTAAAACCATAGTAAGTTCACAGACACCCCAAAACATACCAGCGGACGTCATCCTGACCACCACAAAGACAAGTTTCAGCCTCATCCACCAGAACGCAGACACCAGTCCCCTCCACCAGGAAGCCTACACAACCCACAGAACCAACCTTAGCCACTGGGGACAGACACCAAAAACAATGGGAACTACGAACCTGCAGCCAGCAAAAGGGAGACCCCAAATGCAGTAAGTTAAGCAAAATGAGAACACAGAGAAAATACACAGCAGATGAAGGAGCAAGGGATAAACCTACCAGACCAAACAAGTGAAGAGGAAACAGGCAGTCTACTTGAAAAAGAATTCAGAGTAATGATAGTAAAGATGATCCAAAATCTTGGAAATAGAATGGAGAAAATACAAGAAATGTGTAACAAGGACCTAGAAGAACTAAAGAGCAAACAAACAATGATGAACAACACAATAAATGAAATTAAAAATTCTCTAGAAGGGATCAATAGCAGAATAACTGAGTCAGAAGAATGGATAAGTGACCTGGAAGATAAAACAGTGGAAATAACTACTGCAGAGCAGAATAAAGAAAAAAGAATGAAAAGAATTGAGGACAGCCTCAGAGAACTTTGAGACAACATTAAATGCACCAACATTCGAATTATAGGGGTGCCAGAAGAAGAGAAAAAGAAAGGGACTGAGAAAATATTTGAAGAGATTATAGTTGAAAACTTCCCTAATATGGAAAAGGACATAGTCTATCAAGTCCAGGAAGCACAGAGTCCTATACAGGAAAAAACCAAGGAGAAACACGCCAAGACACGTATTAATCAAACTATCAAAAATTAGATTCAAAGAAAAAATATTAAAAGCAGCAAGGGAAAAACAACAAATAACATACAAGGGAATCCCCATAAGGTTAAGAGCCAATGTTTCAGCAGAAACTCTGCAAGCCAGAAGGGAGTGGCAGGACATATTTAAAGTGATGAAAGGGAAAAACCTACAACCAAGGTTACTCTACCCAGCAAGGATCTCATTCAGATTCCACAGAGAAATTAAAACCTTTACAAACAACCAAAAGCTAAGAGAATTCAGCACCACCAAACCAGCTTTACAACAAATGCTAAAGGAACTTCTCTAGGCAGGAAACACAAGAGAAGGAAAAGACCTACAATAACAACCCCCCCAAATTAAGACAACAGTAATAGGAACATACATATTGATAATTATCTTAAATGTAAATGGATTAAATGCCCCAACCAAAAGACACAGACTGGCTGAATGGATACAAAAACTAGACCCATGTGTATGCTGTCTACAAGAGACCCACTTCAGACCTAGGGATACATACAGACTGAAAGTGAGGGGATGGAAAAAGATATTCCATGCAAATGGAAATCAAAAGAAAGCTGGAGTAGCAATTCTCATATCAGACAAAATAGACTTTAAAATAAAGACTATTACAAGAGACAAAGAAGGACACACATAATGATCATGGGATCGATCCAAGAAGAAGATATAACAACTGTAAATACTTATGCACCCAACATAAGAGCACCTCAATACATAAAGCAAATGCTAACAGCCATAAAAGGGGAAATCGACAGTAACACAATCATACTAGGTGACTTTAACACCCTATTTTCACCAATGGACAGATCATCCAAAATTAAAATAAATAAGGAAACACAAGCTTTAAATGATACATTAAACAAGATGGACTTAATTGATATTTATAGGACATTTACAGGACATTCCAGCCAAAAACAACAGAATACACATTCTTCTCAAGTGCTCATGGGAACATTCTCCAGGACAGATCATATCATGGGTCACAAATCAAGCCTTGGTAAATTTAAGAAAACTGAAGTCATATCAAGTATCTTTTCTGACCACAGTGCTATGAGATTAGATATCAATTATAGGGAAAAATCTGCAAAAAATACAAACACATGGAGGCTAAACAATATGCTACTAAGTAACCAAGAGATCACTGAAGAAATCAAAGCGGAAATCAAAAAATACCTAGAAACAAATGACAATGAAACACAGCAACCCAAAACCTATGGGATACAGCCAAAGCAGTTCTAAGAAGGAAGTTTAAAGCAATACAATCCTACCTCAAGAAACAAGAAACAACTCAGATAAACAACCTAACCTTACACCTAAAGCAATAAGAGAAAGAAGAACAAAAAAACCCCCAACGTTAGCAGAAGGAAAGAAATCATAAAAATCAGATCAGAAATATATGAAAAAGACATGAAGGAAAGGATAGCAAGGATCCGTAAAATTAAAAGCTGGTTCTTTGAGAACATAAACAAAACTGATAAACCATTAGCCAGACTCATCAAGAAAAAAAAGGGAGAAGACTCAAAGTAATAGAATTAGAAATGGAAAAAGGAGACATAACAACTGACACTGCAGAAATACAAAGGATCATGAGAGATTACTACAAGCAACTCTATGCCAATAAAATGGACAACCTGGAAGAAATGGACAAATTCTTAGAAAAGCACAACCTTCCAAGACTGAACCAGGGAGAAATAGAAAATATAAACAGACCAATCACAAGCACTGAAATTGAAACTGTGATTAAAAACCTTCCAACAAACAAAAGCCCAGGACCAGACAGCTTCACAGGTGAATTCTATCAAACACTGACAGAAGAGCTAACACCTATCCTTCTCAAACTCTTCCAAAATACAGCAGAGAGAGGAACACTCCCAAACTCATTCTACGAGGGCACCATTGCCCCCATACCAAAACCAGACAAAGATGTCACAAAGAAAGAAAACTACAGGCCAATATCACTGATGAGCATAGATGCAAAAATCCTCAACAAAATACTAGCAAACAGAATCTAACAGCACACTAAAAGGATCATACACCATGATCAAGTGGGGTTTATCCCAAGAATGCAAGGATTCTTCAGTATAGGCAAATCAATCAATGTGATAAACCATATTAACAAGTTGAAGGAGAAAAATTATATGATCATCTCAATAGATGCAGAAAAAGCTTTTGACAAAATTCAACTCATTTATGATAAAAACCCTACAGAAAATGGGCACAGAGGGAACTTACCTCAACATAATAAAGGCCATATATGACAAACCCACAGCCAACATCGTTCTCAATGGTGAAAACTGAAACCATTTCCACTAAGATCAGGAACAAGACAAGGTTGCCCACTCTCACCACTATTATTCCATATAGTTTTGGAGGTTTTAGCCACAGCAATCAGAGAAGAAAAAGAAATAAAAGGAATCCAAGTCGGAAAAGAAGAGGTAAAACTGTCACTGTTTGTAGATGAGATGATACTATACATAGAGAATCCTAAAGATGCTACCAGAAAACTACTAGAGCTAATCAGTGAATTTGGAAAGTAGCAGGATACAAAATTAATGCACAGAAATCTCTTGCATTCCAATACACTAATGATGAAAAAACTAAAAGAGAAATTAAGGAAACACTCCCATTTACCACTGCAACAAAAAGAATAAAATACCTAGGAATAAACCTACCTAAGGAGACAAAAGACCTGTATGCAGAAAACTATGACACTCATGAAAGAGATTAAAAATGGTACAAACAGATGGGGAGATACACCATGTTCTTGGATTGGAAGAATAAACATTGTGAAAATGACTATACTACCTAAAGCAATCTACAGATTCAGTGCAATCCCTATAAAACTACCAATGGCATTTTTCACAGAACTACAACACAAAAGTTCACAATTTGTATGGAAACACAAAAGACCCTGATAAGCTAAAGCAATCTTGAGAAAGAAAAATGGAGCTGGAGGATTCAGGCTCCCCGACTTCAGACTATACTACAAAGCTACAGTAATCAAGACAGTATGGTACTGGCACAAAAACAAAAATATAGATCAATGGATCAGGATAGAAAGCACAGACAGACTCATGCACATATGGTCAACTTATCTTTGATAAAGGAGGCAAGCATATACAATGGAGAAAAGACAGCCTCTTCAATAAGTGGTGCTGGGAAAACTGGACAGCTACATGTAAAAGAATGAAATTAGAACACTCCCTAACACCATACACAAAAATAAACTCAAAATCGATTAAAGACCTAAATGTAAGGTTAGACACTATAAAACTCTTAGAGGAAAACATAAGCAGTACACTATGATATAAATCACAGCAAGATCCTTTTTGACCCACCTCCTAGAGAAATGGAAATAAAAACAAAAATAAACAAATGGGACCTAACGAAACTTCAAAGCTTTTGCACAGCAAAGGAAACCATAAACAAGACCAAAAGACAACCCTCAGAATGGGACAAAATATTTGCAAATGAAGCAACTGACAAAGGATTAATCTCCAAAATATACAGGCAGCTCAGGCAGCTCAGGCAGCTCAATATCAAAAGAACAAACGACCCACTCCCAAAATGGGCAGAAGACCTAAATAGACATTTCTCCAAAGAAGACATACAGATTGCCAACAAACACATGAAAGGATGCTCAACATCACTAATCATTAGAGAAATGCAAATCAAAACTACAAATGAGGTATCACCTCACAGCAGTCAGAATGGCCATCATCAAAAAATCTACAAACAATAAATGCTGGAGAGGATGCGGAGAAAAGAGAACCCTCTTGCACTGTTGGTAGGAATGTAAATTGATACAGCCACTATGGAGAACAGTAGGGAGGTTCCTTAAAAAACTAAAAAATAGAACTAACATGCAACCCAGCAATCCCACTACTGGGCATATACCCTGAGAAAACCGTAATTCAAAAAGAGACACGTACCACAGTGTTCACTGCAGCACTATTTACAATAGCCAGGTCATGGAAGCAACCTAAGTGTCCACTGACAGATGAATGGGTAAAGAAGATGTGGCACGTATGTACAACGGAATATTACTCAGCCATAAAAAGAAACGAAATTGAGTTATTTGTAGTGAGGTGGATGGACCTAGAGATTGTCATACAGAGTGAAGTAAGTCAGAAAGAGAAAAACAAATAGCATATGCTAACACGTATATATGGAATCTAAAAGAAAAAAAAAAGTTTCTGAAGAACCTAGGGGCAGGATAGGAATAAAGATGCAGACGTAGAGAATGGACTTGAGGACACAAGGAGGGGAAAGGTTAAGCTGGGACGATATGAGAGAGTGTTATGGACATATATACACTATCAAATGCAAAACAGATAGTTAGTGGGAAGCCGCCGCATAGCACAGGGAGATCACTTGGTGCTTTGTGACCACCTAGAGGGGTGGGATAGGGAGGGTGGGAGGGAGACGCAAGAGGGAGGGGATGTGGGGATAAATGTATATGTATAGCTGATTCACTTTGTTATAAAGCAGAAACTAACACACCACTGTAAAGCAATTATACTCCAATAAAGACGTTAAAAAAAAATAGTGTTTTACTTTAGCTAATGATGATGTCCCAGAAAGATTCCATTTACATTTTGCTGATCCCAAAGATCCTTTCCCTGACTCGGTTCTCCATTCCTCTCCACTGAAAAGGTGACATATACCCTAAGGTGGATGCGAGCCCCACCCCACCCCATAGAGTCTCTGTTCTTGAAGAGATCGGCTCAGTCTGGGTATCTAAAGCTTTACCAGGAACCATATGAATTAATTGCTCTCATTTGCAAAATACACAGCTTCAAAATGCATATTCACCTAAAATAAAAAGAATGCTGCCTTCTTAAGGGCTAATAAACATTGCCTCTTCAAAGTATATTATACTTTTCCTTTTATAGCACTTACCAAGGGTGATGAGCTGACTGACACCCCCAGTAGACTATAAGCTGCAGAAATGCAGTCCCCTCTATTTTTCCCAAGCACTTAAAGTTACAGGGCAGGGCTCTGCTTGGTAACGGTTAAACATTTGCCAAATTAATCAAAGCTGTAGGCTAATGACGTCCAGTTTCTTCAACTATGAGATCCTCTTATCGGCATATGTGTGTTTTGCTATAAGTTAAAGGAATTTTTTAATATACTTTTTCATTGTGGCAAAATACATATGATGCAAGATTTACCATTTATACGATTTTTATGTGTACAATTCTGCGACACTAAGTGCATTTACAATGTTGTCTAACCTTCACCACTCTATTGTAAGGACCCATTTTAATGTCAAAAATTTTCAAGGAATTCTTAACCATCAAGCATAGACTTATACCCCAAACATACAAGGTAGTAATTCTATCTTGCTGTTTAAAACCATACATAATGACAGAGCTAAAACTATGATTTCAATGATACTTCTAAATGGTTTTGTACTATAACAGCAATACTTATTTTATATACATTAGGAAAGTGGGGCTACATCTACATGGGAAACTATAATGTATTCAGTCAAATGCTAATGGCTGGGACTTCCCTGGAGGTCCAGCGGTTAAGACTCTGTGCTCCCAACGCAGGGGGCATGGGTTTGATCCCTGATCAGGGAACTAAGATCCCACACGCTGCATGGTGTGGCCTTAAAAAAAAAAAAAAAACCTAAATGGCTGAGACACATGTGGATCTGTAGACCCCTGCAATTACTCAGCAGTCCTTACCTTGGGAATCTGCCATCCTTTCATCCTAAAAGATGAGATCCTATCACAGTGGGGGATGGAAGGTGACTCTGTCCACCCACATCCTGGAACGTCCCATGCCTAAAAGTCATTTTTTCCCCACTACTATCTGGGTGGGAATGGTGATAAATATGATATTTTATGCTCACGTATTTGCATACATATGAAGCAAATAGCCTATGGCAAGTCTCACTGTGTCTAGCAAGACAAAGTTAATATGGTATGTTGTTGCTATACTCAAAAGTCAAGTCCATTAGCTAATTACTTGAATTCCATGTCCCAGTAAAACAACATACTTTTACACTAAGTTCTCCTGAACGGTTCTTACACAAATATGCTGTCTTAATCATATTCTTTGAAGACTTAGTTTAAATGTCACTTCCAAGATTAAGCCATTCCCCACTATTCCCAGGCAGAGTCATCTGTTCCTTGTCACACGGCACTTTGCATCTCTTCCTGTCAGCATTTCCACTGTGTTGTAACTTGTCTGTCTCCCTACACTCCTAGTACAGAGTTGAAACTTATTATTAGGGTTTATTAAATGAATATATCCCTATGCATTTGGAAAGGTAGCTTTGGGCACAGAGAATCAAGTTCACATTTTAACATTCCCAAGATTAGCTGTGCATCCACATACATTTTATCAGCGTCAAGAGGTTAAAAACTAGACCAGGGGAAGACAGTATTGCGCTGGCTAAAAAGTAAAGAGAAAAGGGAGAAGGAAGGAAGGAAGGAAGGAAGGGAGGGAAGGAGGGGAGACTGAAAAAGAGGAGAGAAGCAAACTTGCTGAAGCTCAGGAGAGAGCCATCTGAAAACAAGGCAGAGCAATCAGGCTCATGCCCCCTTGAGAAAAGAGATCTGCAGAGGCCTGGTCTTGCTTGAGGTTCTCCTGCAGGAGATCAGCGCATGGAATCTAAAGTCTGCAAGAATCCAAGGTCTGCACATTCAAGACATCATGGGTCTCAAAAAGCATTAAATAAGTAGTAAAATGAAATTAACACAGAGTAAGCAATGGATACTTAAAGAACAAGTAGAAACAGACTATGACAGAGGAGGCTCAAAATAATGGTCTCACTTGTCCAATAAGAACAGTGTGCGTTGTATAGTTTTAAAATTTGTCTTTGTTCTGTATTTTAGTACAGATTTACTTATTTACTAGAGGTTCACTAATTGAATGATGTTTGTTTTTCAAAAATCATTCTAATAAAACAAAACTTTGGGGTCATGGATCCCCCAAAATTCTTAGTGGTCCAAAGCTAGAAGACCTCAGCCTGTGACTCGACCTTGCCCAGAAGCCCTGGCTCACTGAGTGACAGTGAACAGAAGAGATGGGCAGACCAAAAACATCGTGAGACTTGGCATTGAACATCAGGGGTTGCTAACAGCCCAAAGAGAACAAAATAGACATTAAGCCCCTCCTGATGGAAGCAAACACTATGAAATAGTTTTGATAAAAACAAACAGAAAAAAAAAAAAAACCCTGTAACTAACCAAGCCTTTAGATATAATTTCCAATTTTCAGGAAATACAAGAGTTAGGAAAGAGTAAGAGGAATATGTTACACTAAGCCACAGGGATGCAATCAGCAAGACCCCGACTGAAGGAAACTGAAGTAAAAAAAGATATTTTTTCAATAAAAAGTTGCAAAGAGTAAAGAAATGGAGGTGGAGCCTATTGATTTTTGTTTTAAAGGCTATTGCACTATGTGGATCTGATCTGGGGCTGGATTCAAATAATCTGTTAAGAGGAAGTATGACATTCATGAAACCATTGGTGACTTGAACACATTAGATATTTGATGATGTTACGGGATTATTATAATTTTTTAGGTGTGATAATGGTCTTTGTTTAAAAAAGAATGTTTATCTTTTGGAGATACATGCTGAAATACTTAGAGATTAAATGATATGGTTTCTAGCATTTGCTTCAAATACTACTGAGGAGAGGAGCTGGGAGCGTAACAAATTGGCCATGAGTTGATAACTGCTTTTGATGGTCACTGTGTTCATTACACGGTCTTCCCACTTTAGTACATGTTTGAAATTCTCCATAAACAAAAAAACAAACAAAAACTAAAAACAGGGGAAATGATATATCATTTGTGTCACCATGAAAAAAAATTTTTATAATGTCTCAATTTCCAAGATGGCATCAGTCACTTAAAACTGATTTCTATAGTACTTACACAACTCTTTATCTTTTCCTGCTGGAGCTGCAGAAGGAACCCAACCCCACCCCATTTCTTCATATTTCCTGGCAGGATCTGGGTGGCGAGCATCTCGCCTGCTGTGTGAGGAGCAAGCTGCCCTTCTCAGTCTGCACTGTGTGCTTTTCTTCCCCTGAATCAAAGAGCACTACTGTCCCAACCCATCCAACAGGAATTTTCTCCTGTCACGAAGAAACCTGTAGGGGTTTCAAGCATTTCCATAGGAAAAGAGAAAGGTCCCTGTTTGTGCTTCTCAAACCTCGGGACATTCCAACCTCTCCCTCCCTTAAGAAAATACAAACTCTAAAAGCTCTTTGTGCCCATACCTACCTAAAAAGGCCTTTGACTTCTACCTCAATTTTCGAACAATTTCAGTGCATACTAGCTACATTTTCACTTTATAATTGTTTCGCACTGGGTTTCTCTGTAATCTGTAAGAGAAAAGATGGCCATAGTACAGCAGGACATGGCAGTGAGACAAGTCTAGAGAGACTCTTCTGTATCAAAAGGTGTTTTATTTGGGGAATACAAGGGGCTTATTTAATAAATCACTTTCTACCTCTGAAGTTTGTGTGGCCTAAAAAAATCCACAATGTGCCCCACACAGGTAGGACTTCACTAATCTCAAACGACCCCAGTATTACTGTCCTCAGAGATATTTCAATAAACACGTCACCCAGCAATGTCACTAGAGTTAATATGAGCTTATTCAATTTGTTAACTATGCCACCAGCCTTGCTTATGAGATACTATTTTAACATCTTTTAATTATTATATAACAGTTCAGTGCATGGACTTTGGAACCTGAGAGAGTTGACTTTGACTCCTAGGTCCCTTATTGGACCTTACTTAACCTCTCTAAGCTTCAGTTAACTTTTAGGTAACATAAGGATACATAATGCCAACCTATCTCATAGAACCGAAAGATGAATGACACAGAGTACTCAATAATTGAGTCATTACTACTAGTAAAATTCCTTTTAATACCATTATTATTGGGACTAGAAAGATTAAAATGTGTGACCTCTTTCATAATGTTCGGAGCTGAAACTAAGTTCCACCTCTTTTCCTGGGGCAACGCATACTCCCACTAACGTTAATTAAAGCTTTAATTTTACCTTCCTGGAAGCTTCCAAGTGTAACTAGAAAGCTGTATTACAGAAAGTAGGAAAGAAACATAAAGGGTAATTGTCCCTCTCTCTTAAAAAAAAAATCTAACATGACTACAGTGACTTTAATTCTTAATATGTAATTTAGAGGAAACCTTTTAATTTAATGGTGGGATGCTATAAAAGCAACCGAGTTTAAAAAAGAAAAAAACACCAAACTTCTCAAGTCTTGAAACTAGTGTTTTTGATTATAAGAACTTGTTTATGCATCACTGACTTAGAATTTTGATACCATCAGCAGTGAAATTTTATAATACACATGTCTGTTCTGAGTAGTCAACAAAAAATTTTCAGATCTGAACTTCTGCAACTGGGATCCCTCTTCACCAGAACACAGGGAGGATGCAACTGGGATCCCTCTTCACCAGAACACAGGGAGGATGCAACTGGGATCCCTCTTCACCAGAACACAGGGAGGATGGGATCCCTCTTCACCAGAACACAGGGAGGATGCAACTGGGATCCCTCTTCACCAGAACACAGGGAGGATGGGATCCCTCTTCACCAGAACACAGGGAGGATGCAACTGGGATCCCTCTTCACCAGAACACAGGGAGGATGGGATCCCTCTTCACCAGAACACAGGGAGGATGGGATCCCTCTTCACCAGAACACAGGGAGGATGGGATCCCTCTTCACCAGAACACAGGGAGGATGGGATCCCTCTTCACCAGAACACAGGGAGGATGGGATCCCTCTTCACCAGAACACAGGGAGGATGGGATCCCTCTTCACCAGAACACAGGGAGGATGGGATCCCTCTTCACCAGAACACAGGGAGGATGGGATCCCTCTTCACCAGAACACAGGGAGGATGGGATCCCTCTTCACCAGAACACAGGGAGGATGGGATCCCTCTTCACCAGAACACAGGGAGGATGGGATCCCTCTTCACCAGAACACAGGGAGGATGGGATCCCTCTTCACCAGAACACAGGGAGGATGGGATCCCTCTTCACCAGAACACAGGGAGGATGGGATCCCTCTTCACCAGAACACAGGGAGGATGGGATCCCTCTTCACCAGAACACAGGGAGGATGGGATCCCTCTTCACCAGAACACAGGGAGGATGGGATCCCTCTTCACCAGAACACAGGGAGGATGGGATCCCTCTTCACCAGAACACAGGGAGGATGGGATCCCTCTTCACCAGAACACAGGGAGGATGGGATCCCTCTTCACCAGAACACAGGGAGGATGCAACTGGGATCCCTCTTCGATGCCACTAAGGCATTTCATCCAGAACAATCGGCACACAGCAGCAGGCACCTTCCTCAGGCTGAACCAAAGAAAAATGAGGTTCAAAATACCTTCGTGTCTGACACATATTTTTTTTATTCAGATCTTATTTGTGCTAACTGTGATTCAACCTTGGAAACAGATCTAAGGAATAAGGCTGAGAAGTCACAGTTCTGAATACTGACCATTTCTCCCCAAAAGTCTCTCCCTACATGACGAGGGGCAATCAGGGACCTGGGGGTTGGAATCATCTTGAAGATACACTCCGGTCATTTTGTTTGCCTGCAGGGATCACTGAACTTCTGGCGGAAGACTCAGCCTCCTTGATGGTGCCTCAGTTTGTCCACAGGTAAAAATGAGCACCACTTCACACCGACCTGGCTAGGTTTCTAATAAGAATTCATGAGCACTAGTTAAAACCATTGGAGAGGGCTTCCCTGGTGGCGCAGTGGTTGAGAGTCCGCCTGCCGATGCAGGGCACACGGGTTCGTGCCTCGGTCCGGGAAGATCCCACATGCCGCAGAGCGGCTGGGCCCGTGAGCCATGGCCGCTGAGCCTGTGCGTCCGGAGCCTGTGCTCCGCAACGGGAGAGGCCACAACAGTGAGAGGCCCACGTACCGCAAAAAAAAGAAAAGAAAAGAAAAGAAAACCATTGGACATCTATGGAAGAAGGGGGCTAATAGAAACGGATGACACTGTGTTTCCCTTTTATTCTCTTCAGTTACAAACGGATTTCTTTAAACAAGACAATATATGCTGATTCTTACCCAGAATATTGGGGGGAAATCCCCAGATCAAGAGAATGATGGAGAGTATCTCAGATCAGTTCAGGTATTAGCAAGTAAGATGCTGCCTGTTACCCTGTGATATGAAATGAGAAGGCACGTTCAAATCTGGAGGAATATTTTGGCGCTTTTTCTAAGAACTAAAAACTCTTGAGAGAACCTGTCCTATTTGCAGCTGGCTTTGCACATTTCAGAGAAGCCAACTCTCTGCCAAATCTAACAGTCCCAAGGACAAATCTATTATCTGAACATTGGAGGGGAAACTTCAATTAAATTTGGCTACAAAGTTAATCTTCATTTTAACTGAACAAAAGAGCATCTCCCACAGGCATTTTTGTAAAAACTACAGCAGCTACTGAGAAACGCAAGATGCCACCTTCACTCATCTGTTTCTTTGTTGGTATTTTGGATTTTTTTGTCCCAATATATACACCAGTTGTGCACGTTATGTCCACTGAGTGGACATTTACACGTGGATGGATCTTTCCCTGCCTCCTCTGGGACTCTGCATGGTCACCCAGCTCCCCACTCCCCAGATGCCAGCCTCCCCCACACTCCTGGCTCTTTTTCTCAGCTATCAACATGCTTAGAGCTTTTCATCTTAGCATCTGCCTTCACCACACTTCCACCTCTGGCTACTGTTTTCTTTCCACCCCCTTCTCATCCTTAGCTCGCCAATGAGCGGTCTACACTTCCTGTCTTCCCTTCCTCCCCTACTTCTCATCCTTAGTTCGCCAATGAGTGGTCTACACTTCCTGTCTTCCCTTCCTCCCCTACTCCTTTTTCAACCATCTGCAATCTGACTTTCCTGTCACCACTAAAAATAGTCCCCCGAGAAGCCCCAGTGAATTTCCAAACAATAAATCTGGTGGACGTCTTTCAGTACTTTTCTTTCTGGTCTTTCAGCTGCAATGAAACACTATTGATGATTCCCTTCTTTCCACTTGACTCACGCCATCCCCCACGTTTTCTCTTCCGACTTCTTTAGACATCCCTTTTCTGTGTCCTTCATAGGCTGGTCTTTCTCCTCAAATGTTTACATTCCCCAGGGATGTTCTTGGGGACTTGAAATCAATCATGTTCTGATTTATCTTCTGGCACCACTAACACACACACACTCACACTCTTCTCAGACCCAACCAAACCACCTCTCATCAAAAAATCATACTTGTCTCTTAAGGTTCATTCACTCCACCGCACTTTCCCTGGTCACTCCTACAAGAAGTGACAGAGATTTCACTCTTGGTTGCTCTTCTGGTATTCTCTAGTTCTTGTGTACGTAACCAAATTCATCCTGGTTACTCACATACACATCCTTTCCCGAGAAGATTAGAGCTTGGACTTTGGAGTCAATCAAATCAGGATTTGAATCAGGACATTAACCCTAACTCCACCACCTTTGGTAAGGTTTTATTAAATCTCCCAGGTTCAGCATCTCCGACTAAAAATGAAGGGGGCCACGAGTGTAGTGGTTAAGAGCAAGGATCCAGGAGATGGGTGGTCTACACTGAGTACCAGCCCCACCACTTACTGTGTGACTTTTGACAAGTTTTTTCCTTGTATGTGAAGTGGGGTATAAGAGTACATATCTCATGATGTTAATGTGAAAAATTAGGTGAGTTGATGTTATTCAAGTATTAAGAACAGTGCCTGGCACTCAGCAGGCACTAGAGAAACATGAACTATTACCTATCTGCTAGGGTTAATGTGAAAATTAGTATGTCTGAAACATGACAGGTAAGCCAAACAATGGCAGTTATTCTTATAAAAATCTGTCTTATTCCTCTTTGTATAATTCATAGCCTGAAGTACAGTCACACTTGGAAGTTACTATAGAAAGTACTATCTATCTACCTACCTATCTATCTATAAGCTACTATCAAAAATAACTTAAATGTATGTATAACTGAGTCACTTTGCCAGACAGAAGAAATGAACACAATATTGTAAATCAGCTATGCTCCAATAAAACTTAAAAACATACCCTGCAAAATATACATTGTTATAATTATTAGCATGATCTATGGAAATCAAGACTTGTGCTGGCTACTCAAAGACATAGAAAATAAACTTATGGTTACCAAAAGGGGAAGGGGGTGGGGAGGGATAATAGGAGTTTGGGATTAGCAGATACAAACTACTATATATATAAGAGATAAACAACAAGGACCTACTGTATAGCACAGGGAACTGTATTCAATACCTTATAATAACCTATAATGGAAAAGAATCTGAAAAAGAATAGGAAAAAAAAAGACCTGTGCTGGTTCAAACTGTACTCAAAACACTGTTTTTTGACCCAAAGGCCATTCAAAGGAAACTAAAGAAACACGTTGTGGTATATCCATTAAATGGAATTCTACTCAGCAATAAAGATGAATGAATTACTGATAAATAATGAATGGAAGCGCCTTAAATACATTATGGTGAATGAAACAAACTAGAGCTTCCGTTTATACAAAATTCTAGAAAATGGGAATTAATCTATATATAGATCAATAGTTACCTGAGGCCCTGGGTGGTGGCCTGGGCTGTCTGCACAGGGGCACAGGAAACTCCTGGGGATGACGGAAATGTTCTGTATCTGGACTGAGGTGATGCTGACACCAGCGTACGCATTTATCAAAATTCATCAAATCATAGATTTTAAAGCCCTGTAGCTTATTGTATTGTATACTTTAAGCATACTGATTAAAGTAAAAATTTTCACTGAATGTGTGGGAAGAAGAATCCCTAATCTGTCTGAAAGGCATTTCATTTTCTTGGACACCAAAGGGAGGAGGGGAGGCAATTCTGATAGTAACGACCTACTTTTAGCAGTGGGAACCACTGTCTCGTTCCCACTGTCCATCCTGAGCGTTAAGCATGATAGTTTTTGCCTTTGAGAAGTTCACAATTTATTATGCTAACCACTGGGAATCCCAGAAAACCTTGGGAAGTGGGTATGCATGAAGCCACAGAGCTGATACTTATGGGGTAAGACATTGATCCCAATGTGCTGGCTGTAAATCTCTGGAATTAGAACATCCTGACTGACCAATCTGGTACATACGGGGCATTATTTAGATGGAAAGGAATGTGACACACACTCTACAAGCCTTTCCAGCCAAGTGCCTCTCAGGGTGTTACTGACAGGTCAGTAGCCAACACTAGAGAATGGAAACCACTCCACTCAGCACCACAGAGAAGCCTCTTCTCAGGTGGGATTTGGTGACACAGCGCCGTTATCTGAACCAACAGCTAGAAGCCGAGTGAAGGGGGATGCTGCCCTTGCTGCCATTTCTGAATTGGAATTTGGCTTGACTCGCGGCTAAGCATTTTCATTCCTGTAGAAGTTCCACAGCCCCTAAGTATCTTGAATTTTTGTTTTACACATGAGATAAAAAAGGCAATTTCATAGGCAGCATCGTCTTCATGATAACCATCATATAGTATTCATTACGTACCCAAAGTCATGCAGCCAATCAAAATTTCCCAGTTAAAACTGAAATGACCCAATTACTTTAAGAAAAAAAAGGTTTGGTATTCTGGTAAAAATAAAAGGAACACTCCAGGGGGTAAAGAGTTGAAAAAAAAATATGAAAATCTACTCACCTACTCTCTCTTTTGAAGTGTTATTAAAAGGCAACCTTCTGGAATTAATGGTACAGCTTTGTGAATACTCACTGAACTGTACAATTTTAAAGGATGAATTTCATGGTATGTGAACACACCTCAATTAAAGAAAAGCAATACCTACACTTTAGGTCAATCAAAATATTTAAAGATTATAGTATCTAACCTCCACCAAACTTCCGTGATTACAACTTACGAATTGAGTAGAAACCCCTAAAGGCATCAGGAAATACCATCATATGGAATGCTGAATTTTAAGAATCGTTTAAGTCGGAAATACTAGATACATACGTAAGTGACCATCAAAATTACCTAATAAAATGTCTTCTTATTGTTAGCATGACCTGTGGAATTTTAGCCAGTTAAAGTGACTACAGTGCTAAAGATTGCTGCTGCCTAAAACTGTATTAATGGCTTTCAGGAAAGTCAAAATGCAAAATGCTGTGCGGAAATATAGCGATATTATATCATAGTGATTGTAGGAATGGGCCTTCAATGCTTATTATGTCATATTAATGAACTTACTTTTTAACGTGGACCGTTTTTTTTTAGTCTTTTTATTGAATTCGTTACAATATTGCTTCTGTTTTATTTTTTTTGGTTTTTTTGGCCACGAGGCATGTGGGATCTTAGCTCCCTGACCAGGCATCGAACCTGCACCCTCTGCATTGGAAGGCGAAGTCTTAACCACTGGACCACAAGAGAAGTCCCTGAATTTACTTTTATTGGTATTTTCTGTCACTTAAAAAATGATGATGTATTTTCAAATGATCTTTTGTGTTAAAAATGATGTCTCTATACATAGAAAGAAGAAGCATATAATCAGAAAAGGCTAGACTGAAAATAACTTGAGGAATAATCTTCACCTGATTTGTACTCTCAAAAAGAAGAAACTTTGATAATCTTCTCATAGTCACTGGACATAAAAATTATGGCCTCACCCATGGATGAACTGAATTGGATACTATTAAGTTGAAGTAAAAACCCCTTTGGGTTTTTTTTTTTTTTTTTTTGGTATTACTTCATGATACTTTCCATATGTTTTATTTGCTATAAGGTTCAGTGAAACTTTTACTCTCATGGTGCATTAAATTTCATTTCATGGCCGAAAAAGTTCCATTTAACAGTCACAAAAGAACAACTTTTCATCTGTATGAAACCAAGAACATTCATAACAAGGAAAACAAACTTCAAGTTGAACAGTACACAGAAAAAAATGAGTTTGTGAGCTCATTGGAAAGATCACCTCATTCGGCGGCTAAATGCAACCTTTCAACAATTCTGTCTGGTTTTAGCTATTAATACTATTTTCTTTCTGGGTTAGGGTGAGTTTTCAGATTTCTGGTGAAAGTGTTACGAGATTAAGTAAGGGGTGCCAGGCTGAGCTGCTCTGCTAAGAAATAGCTATTTTTAAAGTTATTTTTTAATTTATAATTTGGAAAATAAGCTAGTACTTTGTCAAGTGTAACATAAATATTCCTTATCTGACCTGAACCGTTTCTGAGTCTCCTTTCAGGACAGCATTACTTTGATTCTATCACTATACTCAGTGGGCAGCTAAATCTAGAAATTATTTTCTAGATTTACTATTTTCTAGATTTACCTTACTAGGTCTGTTGAAGTAAGAGGAACCTCTATTTAAAGAGAAGTTTGCCTAAAAACCCTAGCTGGTTGTCCTTTTGGGAAGCTGACGTGAATCCACAGTGCAGAGAGATATTAAAGCTGCTGCTTCTGCTATTTACACATCCTTAGGTGACAGACGTGTAACAGTTGGGTGGTATAGGAAGACGTGCATACACAACTGTGCAAAAAACCCACCAATGTGCAAGTCTGAGTGTGATGAAATACTACCTTGAAATACCAACACTGAGGTTAGTGAATGGCTATCAGGCTCTAATAAGCATGACTAATTACAACAGTTTTCATGAAATTCACCATAGAAAGATTCCAATTTAATTAGAGGTAGTAATTCTGCCTTTCAATTAGTGCAGCAGGATTTCCTAATTCACAGATTCCTTAAATATTAAAAAAGTTCCTGATTAAAGAATCTGATAGTTTCTGGTATCTAGACATCAGCAGACTATTCAGGTACCTGCAGAGATGAAACAAAAGACTACAGCAGAAAGTTCAATCGGTATATGGGCCAGAGGCAAAAAAAAAAAAAAAAAAAAAGAGCTCTTTTATAACTACAAGTAGACTGTATCCCAACCATAGTCTCTTACCTCTCATCAGATCCGGTCTAAAATCCTAAGAGGAGGCTGGAGTGAGTGTGTATTTCACTTACGAAAGGCTTTGCTTACTTAGAGAGCCACAGTCAGATTCATTAAAACAACTAGAACCACTCACCGTACTTATTTTGTTGGTGGTGGATCACCTGTGTCTATTATAGCACAAGGTCCAGCTTAAGTTTGGGGTTAACTGGAGAGCTGTCCTGATGCCAGCCCTGCGACTTCAGGTGGGGGAGGAGCTGAAAGCCTGAGACGCAGGGCCAAGAAACAAGTGTTCGTCAACAGGCAGTAGTACTTCGCGAACCTAGAACCACATTAGCTTGCAGTAATTAGCTAATTGCTCAGCCTTTCCATGTTTGTGCCAGCTGGCCGTGACCACTGTCCCTACAGGCTTGGTCTCAAGGCATGACACACTCCCTACAGGTTGGTGGTGTGGGTGCAACAGACATTGGCATCCTGGATTCTTTAAACTCGTACACACCAAGAAACTATTTTGTGTTACTTCTAGTTCATTTTCAGTCTTTTATTAAAACAGAAATTCCCTGACTTGTGTCTCTTATGTTAGCAAATCAGCTAGGTCATGTTATATGATTGTTAAGGCTCCATCCCAGCATCCCCCAGTTAGCATCTCTATGACTGAGTATCTGTCACCCCTCCCTCACCTATGCTCCAAGCTCAACACAGGGATAACATCTGAAAGCTCCTGCCTGTATCTCATCCATTAGCTATTTTGTGAGCAGGGGCTATCAAAGCTCAAGCAATCCCAATAATGAAATCTTCCCACTGTCACATCACCTTTCATCCGAAATATGTTTTTAAATGCGGGAACATTACAGGAAGGCAAGCTCTGCTCTCCTGCTCAGTCACAGGCTCTGCTAAAGGACAAGATGAAAGGTGTGTGTTCTTCTTTTGAGGCTATGCAGATCTCTTCCTCTCTCCACGTTTCAATTAAAGTAGAGAATACATTACTTGCTTTCTAAGTCTTAGGTGAGTTAGAATTTCTTCTTCTTCCTGCTGACCTTTTATGCTGTTAGGCTGTAGATCCAGATGAAAGCCCTGGTCCAGTACCCAGTTTAGCTTCACTGCAGCTCCTCGCAAGGACAATGGAAGCTTTAACCTAGGTGGATTCAGTGGGATATGACTTATTCACTCAGAAGTGTGGAGAGTTAATGCTTATATTTCATTTGCTATACACATTGGAGCTAAAACTGGGCTTGACTGTGAACATTTCATAGAAGAAAAAACAATGATGGATCACATTTAAGTGACTCTGCTGGAAGCAGAGGCTAGTAGCAGGGCTGTGATGAAAAACCAAGTTTTTTGTGTATTGGTCAAATTATAGGAAGGAGGGTGGACAAAACAGGCAGCCTGAGTAGTGTGGTTGAAAATTCTTGAAGGTACACTCTTCCAGTTATTACAAACGTAAGTTCTGAGAATGAACATATAGCATGGTGACAACAGCTAACAATACCATGCTGTATATTTGAAAGTTACTAAGATAGGAGATCTTAAAAGTTCTCATCACAAGAAAAAGAATTTGGGCTTCCCTGGTGGCACAGTGGTTGAGAGTCCGCCTGCCGATGCAGGGGACACGGGTTCGTGCCCCGGTCCGGGAAGATCCCACATGCCGCGGAGCGGCTGGGCCCGTGAGCCATGGCTGCTGGGCCTGCGCGTCCGGAGCCTGTGCTCTGCAACGGGAGAGGCCACAACAGTGAGAGGCCCGCGTACCACACACACAAAAAAAATTTGTAACCATGTGAGGTGATGGATGTTAATTAAACTTATTGCGGTGATCATTTCACAATACATCAAATCATTATGTTGTATACCTGAAACTAATACAATATTACACATCAGTTATAGCTCAATAAAACAGGAAAAAAGGAAAAATCAGTTTGATTTGATGACTAACTTTAAGAAAATTAGGTATTTCTCTGACGCTTTCAATAAATTTAAACATATGAATGAGAAAAAAGAAAGTTCTGAAGTTGCTTTACTTAGTTGAATAATCCAGCTTTTCACATTTGGGGCCATTGACTTCCCAGCACGACCTGGCACAATGTTCCTACTTGTCTCCGAGACACCCTGATCGTCAAGGGCCTGTGAAATTTCCTCTTGGAAAGCCTTGGAAAACCATTCTATGTGGACTTGCCTCAAATCCCTGGTTTCATTTCCTAGGTCCTCACAACTTACACCCGCGTAAGTATTTTGCGTGAGACAACAGTGAGCCAGTGGGGCTGCTGCCTTCTCTTGTAGACTTTTGTTTGCCTCTGTCACCTCCCAGAGCATAAATCCCTAAAGGATCCAGACCAGGTCTGCTTAAACCAGCTTTGGCTCTACCTTTCTCATTGCCAGGGCAGAGATCAGAACAACCATCTGACAATAACAGGGCATGGCAACAGCAGGCATCCAACCAGCCTGTTCAAGCTTCCACTCCTTCTGGATGAACACAAAGAGAGGAAGCCCCAGGCTGGCCACCAGAGAAACATACCAGAAGATGAGGTTATTGATACCAATTCCTCGATGACAATGAGGACGATGATAGCGGTGAAAACTGAGTACCCAGAACGTGCTAAGAATTGCGTCACAGCTCCACACATTACCTCGAATTCTCTCACCCACCCCATGAGCTAGGCTCTTGCGAATGAGAAACAAGGGAGACTGACTAGCTGGCCCAAGGCCCCATGACACTAAAGAGGCAGCATCAGGATTCAGATCCAGATCAAGCTGAATGAAAAGTTGTTTTCTCTCTTCTTTTCCATTAAATCTGCAAAGTCAAGATTATGCGAGCTCTTGAATTTCGAAAAGCTGGAGAGCCTTGTTTTTTGGAAGAGAGTTTATTGAGAAGGTAATTGCCTGTGACTCCACTGACAGATGCTATATAACCGGAGAGACTCAGAGATAATGAGAGCGTATATTCTGAGGCTGAGTCCGACCACTAAGAGTCAGCCTGACTCTCCTCTTCACACACCGCTCCGGTGAAGTGGGAGCAGGTGACCGTATCAATGAATAATGAGGTATCCTTAGATGCCCCAAGACAGAAGGCTGAGAATTAACGTCCCTTGTACTCTGCAGATTGTAGGGCATTCATCTGCCGAGGGGTACAAAGGACAGAACAAAATCCATTATTATCCGTTTAGAGGTTGGCAAGACGACCCTCAGAAACACACAGGATCCTACATTCCTTTTGAGCTACTATATTATTATTTTTTTTATACTTTTTTTTTTTTTTTTGGCTGCATTGGGTCTTTGTTGCTGCGTGCAGGCTTTCTCTAGTTGCGGCGAGCAGGGGCTACTCTGTTGCAATGCGCAGCCTTCTCATTGTGGTGGCTTCTCTTGTTCTGGAGCACAGGATCTAGGCATGCAGGCTTCAGTAGTTGCGGCATGTGAGCTCAGTAATTGTGGCTCACGGGCTTAGTTGCTCTGCGGCATGTGGGATCTTCCTGGACCAGGGCTTGAACCCGTGTCGCCTGCATTAGCAGGCAATGGATTCTTAACCACTGCGCCACCAGGGAAGTCCCTATTAATATTTTTTTCATCCATTCATTCATCTATCTATTCATTCATTCATATACTCAAAAAACACTGTCTACTGTATATAAAGGAGATTTTCTAGACACAGGGACATGTGTGTGTGTGTGTGTGTGTGTGTGTGTGTGTGTGTAGATAAGACACAGTTAATGTCTGTAGGAACTTAAAGACTAATAACGTGCTTCTTTAACTTACAAAAAGTCTGTATCCTCCACCCCTAAAATATAAATTTTATACCATAAAAATATACATTTTATACCAAGGTCTGATATATATACACACAACTGAAAGTTCCATAAAACAACATCTACCCTTAAAATCTATAATGTTCTCTGATATTTTCTATTCTAGTCTACTCTAATACTCTTATTTAATGAAGGCAGTTTGCTTGA